>NC_043013.1:5274711-5347211 GCF_006345805.1 Octopus sinensis
GTTAAATTTTTTGCGTTCATTGTTTTAGTTTTGCCCCATTTATAAATCACACTAGTTTTTTGGTTCAGAATCAAATAGCAAATAGTGATTCCAAATTTTGGTATAAAGCCAGCTGTTTTAGTACTTACTTTGTACCTGCAGTGACATTCACTCAAGGTAGGTGTGATGGGAAGGAGAGCCTGGCTCATAACACCACAGTAGGTTGAGCCAGCTCTGACCAACTAGTTCACCACATCCTTCACAAATGCTGATCACATCAAGTTAGCTGCAGTCAAGGCTGTAGCACACACGCCATAGCTATAGTTATCACTCACTGTTGGGGTGTAATCAATTACATCGACAACCCCCCCCCCCACCCCACTGCTCAACTGGTGCTCATTAATTTATTGACTCCAGGCATGTAAAAACTACCATCCGAATATGGTTGATGCCAGGTCCGCCTGACTGGCTCCCATGCCAGTGGCACATAAAAAACACCAATCAAATATGGATGATACTAGTACCCCTTGAGTGGCCCCCGTGCTGGTGGCACGTAAAAAGCACTATCCGAACATGGCTGATACCAGTAGCCCCTGACTGGCCTCTGTGCTGGTGGCACATAAAAAGCACCACCCGAACATCGTCAATGCCAGGTCTGTGTGACTGGCTCCCGTGCCGGTGGCACATAAAAAGCACCAACTAAACATGGCCGATACCAGTACCCCCTGACTGCCTCCTGTGCTGGTGGCACGTAAAAAGCACCCACTACACTCTCGGATTGGTTGGCATTAGGAAGGGCCACCAGCTGTAGAAACATTGCCAGATCAGATTGGTGCCTGGTGCAGTTGCTGGCTCTCCAGATCTCAGTCAAACCGTCCAACCCATGCCAGTTTGGAAAACGGACGTTAAACGACGACGACGATGATGATTCCAGAGAGATGAGAGGCAAATTCAGCTTCAGTGGCACTTGAACTCTGAACAGAAAGATGTGGATAAAATGTTGTTAGACATATTATCCACACAGTAACAATTCTGCTGGCTTGCCACCTTCAATCAAGTATGAAATGGTGCTACTTATACAGGAATGAAAATGGTATATATAAAATGTCTATAATAGTGTTTATTAACAAAAATGATAATACCATGAAGGAAATTTCTAATAAAGTAACTAGTCCTAACACTTGTGACCATTCATAAGGACAAGTTTGAGACAAAACCAGAATCTGCTATCACTTTGCTATATTATTAGTGCCTTGTCTAGAAGTTACAATACATCTTTTAAATTTTAATTATTTTATAATATTTTTAAATAATGTTTCAAACAACAGAATGTCAGAAATGTTTCTGAGTTACAGAGTTATGTCCCTTACTAGTTTCTCACCATGGCGGAAAACTAAATATTCTACAAGAAAACTAGTGTTTCCTACACCAGGAGATGATTGTATCAGTTGTTCTAGATCTATGGTTCTTATATTGGATTGGTACATAATTATTGCAGTTTTTTTTCAACAAATTTTATTCAACAAAAACAATAACAATATTTAACAAGATTCGAGCAAGGTCGTTGCCAGTTCCGCCTGACTGACCCCATGCCAGTGGCACGTAAAAGCACCCACTACACTCTCAGAGTGGTTGGCGTTAGGAAGGACATCCAGCTGTAGAAACTCTACCAGATCAGATTGGAGCCTGGTGCAGCCATCTGGTTCGCCAGCCCTCAGTCAAATCGTCCAACCCATGCCAGCATGGAAAGCGGATGTTAAACAATGATGTTGTTTAGTAGTCACACATATGTATGTATATATATATATACATATATACGATGGGCTTCTTTCAGTTTCTGTCTCCCAAATCCACTCACAAGCCTTTGGTCGGCCCGAGGCTATAGTAAAAGACACTTACCCAAGGTGCCACACAGGGACTGAACCCAGAACCATGTAGTTCGTAAGCAAGCTACTTACCACACAGCCACTCCTATGCCTATTTATCAAGAATCCTCACCTAAAATAGAATACCAAAACCCATCACTTCTACTCATAGTCTGTGTTTCCCCAAATCGAAATCACAACTTATTTCTGTTAACTGTTACAAGAATTCTGAAGACATTCCTATTTCTATGTCCCGATTCTTCTGGTCTTCTTTTTCTCATGTTTAACGATTTCTAATTATCTTCTTTGGAATGCTTGTATATAAGTTATTACTAAATCAACCACCATGAAGTTTCGTTCTCTTGTACTAAAGATTATTTGCCAACATAACATGGCAGTCCTGGTTTAGGACTAATGTTGCTGTAATTTAGCCCCAGGTGACATCGTCTGCAGTTGGCTATATGACACAATCTGTGTCCTTATATTATTTTGTGCTGATGAAGAGAAATAACCCAGATATTATTTTGAGCTGAGTTGGGGTGCTAGATTCCCCTGTTCGAAAAATATAAGGACACAGATCGTGACGTATAGCCAGCTGGAGATGATGTCTCCTGGGGCTAAATTACAGCAACATCAGTCCTAAACCATGTTATGTTGGCGAACAATCTTTATTACAAAGTACTATTGGTGAATATCTCTCATTGTGAGGTTTAAAAATAATAATTTTCTGTATTCTTCTTCTTTATAATATTCCTATTCCCATCGCATAGAACACTATTGTCATATCTAAGTTGATGGCTTCTGCTAGGGCCCTTTCTCTCATTTAGTTCAAAAGTGAGTTTTAGCAGTTTTTGTCCTGTTTTGGGATCAGCTGCTTAACCCTTTCGTTACTGTATTTATTTTGAGATGCTCTGTGTTTCTTTCAATTACTTTAAATACAACAAAGAATTTAGTAAGATAACTTAGTTATCTTTAAGCTAGTGTTAGGGACATAAATTGTGACTAAGGTTTGGTGGAAGATTTTAATTCAAAACTTATGAAAACAAGACTTTCGTACTCAGAGCCAGAGCCGGTTTCAGCCGGGTTGGTCATGAAAGGGTTAATAATAATCAGCTTCTTGTACACAGTGTTCAAGTGCTCCATAAGTCATGAGAAAAGAGTTGAAGAAGGGGACAGAAAGCAACAATAGGTCAAAGGATAAAAACAGCAATGTGATGATAGCCAAAAGTACATGCCCAGGATACAGAATGAAACAGAAAATGGGATGAGCAATAGAGCCATAACGAGCAAAGGATGCATAGGTACGCCAGAAGTGATGTTGGTGAATTTCAGGAAGCCTGGAATTTTTTGAAAGATTCAATGTCATAAACAGCTAACAACTGAGACGGGTAATTTATTCCATGATTTGATAATTCTGAGTGAGAAAAGCTGCTTCCAAAAGTCTTTTTTTTAAAATTATTATTCTTATATCTGTTCAATAAATACTCCAATGGTTTTTATTCAGCCAATCTTCCTTCTTGTATTCGCTCTTTTAACCCTTTGGCATACAAATTATTCTGTCAAATTCACATTGGTTTGAATTAAACATGCATTATCTCATACCTTTGACATTTCAATGATGTGATTGTTTATTTTTAGGATGACATGACAGGGTAGGTGTGAGAGGCCAGATCTGGCTTGTCAATATAAAAGAAGCAGAATATGTTGGCTGAATACGACCTGTTTAAATGCAAAAGGGTTAAAGTTATAAATCAAGTGACTTGTCTCTCTGCTAATTCTTATCCTTTCAGCAATGTTGTTCCCTCTTGTAAGAAGTGTTTTTCCTTAAACATTGGTCTGATGGAACTTTCTCCCTTCTAAGATGGCAAGCTGGCAGAAACGTTAGCACACCGGGTGAAATGCTTAACGGTATTTTGTCTGCCGTTACGTTCTGAGTTCAAATTCCGCCGAGGTCGACTTTGCCTTTCATCCTTTTGGGGGTCGATTAAATAAGTACCAGTTACGCACTGGAGTCGATATAATCAACTTAATCAGTTTGTCTGTCCTTGTTTGTCTCCTCTGTGTTTAGCCCCTTGTGGGTAGTAAAGAAATAGGTATTTCGTCTGTCTTTACATTCTGAGTTCAAATTCCGCCGAGGTCAACTTCCCCTTTCATTCTTTCGGGGTCGATAAATTAAGTACCAGCTGCATACTGCAGTCGATTTAATTGGCTGGCCCCCTCCCTAAAAATTTTGGGCCTTGTGCTTAGAGTAGAAAAAGGAACTTTCTCCCTTCTTGTTTTCTTCATAAATATAACCTTAACTATTTTAACCTTTTTGTTACTGTAAATACACTGTATTTTAGAAAATTACTATTTTTAAATCTCACAATGTGAGATATTCAGTAACAGTACTTTGTAGTAAAGAATGTTTGCCAACATAACATGGCAGTTCTGGTTTAGGACTAGTGTTGCTGTAATTTAGTCCCAGGAGATATCAGATACCCTCCATCAGACACCTACCATACTCTGAGTGCCTTGTTTCCCTGGGCATGGATTCACTGAAGCTCCGGCGTCTGGCGACGGACTTGGTAAACACCCACAAAGTTATCAACCACCTCACCAACAACAACACTGAAAACCTTTTTGATCTCCATGTGTCTAACACACGTGGACATGCCTACAAAGTCAGAAAACAACACAGCTCCCATGACTTTCGGAAACATTTTTTCACGCTCAGAGTTGCTGAAGCATGGAACAAACTGCCTGTGTCAGTTGTTGACTGCCATGACACTGCATCCTTTAAGGCCCTCATGCTTTCCGAAATCTGCCGAAACTACACCTGATTATACATACACTTTAGATGAGTGGTAGTGCACCTGAGCACTGTACACAATGTTTTTTTTATTATTATTATTATTATCATCTCCAGCTGGCTATATGACATGATCCGTGTCCTTATAGTTTTGAACAAGGGAATTTAGCTCCCCAACAATTATTCTGTGCTGAGGAAGAGAAATAACTCAGAAATTGCGATACACAGATATTGTTTTGAGTTGAGTGGGGGTGCTAGATTCCCTTGTTCAAAAATATAAGGAGAGAGGTCGTGTCGTATAGCCAGCTGGAAACGATGTCTCCTGGGGCTAAATTACAGCAACATTCATCCTAAGCCAGGACTGCCATGTTATGTTGGCAAACAATCTTTACTACACTGTATTTGTTTTAATTAATTTAGAAGAAAGTAATGGAAAATCTTGTGAATTAACTTTATCTTCAATAATCTAAAGTTTGAAACATAAGTCAACATAAAATCTTGATGGGAGGTTTTAATTGAAATCCCTGTTTTAAATCTACCTGTTTAAGACAGGCAGATTTAAACCAGTGGTCTTCGGTGTATTGATACCAAAAGGGTTAAATCTTGTTGACTGTGCTTTTGATACTCCAAACAAAGTTGTTGCTTGAGGCCTATTTTATTTCTGGTGACTTTTCCATCTTGCTGGGGGTGACCGCCAATAAAAACATGTAAAAGTAACTAAAACAAAGAGAAAAGAAACCCAGTAAACAATTCAGATATTTTTAACAATATAAAGTGAGACCCTGGACTAATGAAGAAAGTAATCTTTAATTCATCGTCTGTTTTATTGTTCAAAATTTGCAAGGAACACGACTGTTCCAAGGAAAGAAGACCAAGTAACCTGAAGTATACTATTCATAACACAAGAATATGTGTCCAGAGAAAAGCAAGGACTATGTCTGTGAAGGTGGTAAGCCTGCTAGTGTTATTTTTGATGTTCTTGTTACAACACAGTATTTTGATAATTACAATGGTGCAAAATCTGTCAAATGCAAGAAATTTCCCAGCTCCCACATTTTGTGGTTCACATTGCTAAGTTCCTAACATACAGTCTGCCAGTCAAATTCTCTGTCTTTTTCTTCAAATCCGGTCTCTTTTGCTGTACTTCACAATAAATCTGACTACAGATCCTGTACTGACATCATCACTTGAAAATCCAGGATGTATTTTCTTGTAATTTGATTGACCAGAATTTTATCAACGTCATTATTCAATTTAAAAGAACTCGTTTCTTTGCAAACACCTATTGACAAAAAAGAAAAAAAGAACGTGCCTTGCTGTACATTAAAAATACATATATTGTTGCAATGAAATGAAATTTTGTCATAGTTTTTCTCTTTAACAACCACAATTTCATGCATGGTTTGTATTTCTCATGCTCTAACTACCATTAATACCAAGAAATCACAGTGTGCGGCTCTATAACAATGTTTAGTTTAAATGTGTGTCACTCTATAACAATATTTAGTTTAAAGCTAGTTAAACTGGTTCATTTATTGCTGTCACTTTGGGTTTCATTCTCTACATAGATCACCACAAGGAAAGTCCAAACAGGATTTGGGATTATTTGACCTGCTAGAAACAGTAGCCAAATCCCTCTCAAATCATACACAACCATCTACAAAACAGGAAAGAATATCTTGAACCAGTGGTTCCCAGTCTGTAGTCTGCAGACCTCCACCCTCACCATATTTATCTCAGGGGTCCATGGAAGTGGTACTGGATGTTAGGTGAACCAAAATTGAAAATTTCAGAGTAAAATGTATAATTTTAGATGTAGGTATGGCCATGTGGTCAAAAGTAGCTTACTTCCCAACCACATGGTTCTGGGTTCAGTCCCACGGCGTGGCACTTTGGGCGAGTCTCTTCTACTATAGCCCCAAACCAACCAAAGCTCTGTGAGTGGATTTAGTTGACGGAAACTATGAAGAAGACCATTATGTGTGTGTGTGTGTGTGGTGTGTGTGTGTGTGCGTGCGTGTGTGTGTGTGTGTGTGTGTGTGTGTGTGTCTAGCCATTTTAATTATTTAATAATTTTTACGTTTACCATTTTGCAGAATGAACCACTGATTCATCATCATCATCATCATCATCATCATTTAACGTCCGCTTTCCATGCTAGCATGGGTTGGACGGTTCAACTGGGGTCTGGGGAGCCCGAAGGCTGCACCAGGCCAGTCAGATCTGGCAGTGCTTCTACAGCTGGATGCCCTTCCCAACGCCAACCACTCCGAGAGTGTAGTGGGTGCTTTTATGTGCCACCGACACAGGTGCCAGACGAGGCTGGCAAACGGCCACGCTCGGATGGTGTTTTTTATGTGCCACCGACACAGGTGCCAGATGAGGCTGGCAGACGGCCACGCTCGGATGGTGTTGTAGTGGGTGATTTTATGTGCCACCGACACAGGTGCCAGACGAGGCTGACAAACGGCCACGCTCGGATGGTGTTTTTTATGTGCCACCGACACAGGTGCCAGACGAGGCTGGCAAACGGCCACGATCGGATGGTGTTTGTTACGTGCCCACAGCACGGAGGCCAGTCGATGCGGTACTGGCTACGGCCACGTTCGTATGGTTTTCTTGTGTGCCACGTGCCACCGGCACTGGTACCACAAAGATACAAATTCCATTGATGTTCATCTATTTTGATTTGTTTTGATTTTCACTTGCCTCAACAGGTCTTCACAAGTGTCACAAGAAGGAAGGTATGCACAGGTGGACTGACTACGTCCCAGGTAGGGGCCACAGGTTATGGCCTGACTAGTCTTGCCGGGTCTTCGGATGCCAGATGAGGCTGGCGAACGGCCACGATCGGATGGTGTTTGTTACGTGCCCACAGCACGGAGGCCAGTCGGTGCGGTACTGGCTACGGCGACGTTCGGATGGTTTTCTTGTGTGCCACCGGCACTGGTACCACAAAGATACAATTCCATTAATGTTCATCTATTTTGATTTGTTTTGATTTGATTTGATTTGATTTGTTTTGATTTCATTTTGATTTTCACTTGCCTCAACAGGCCTTCACAAGTATCACAAGGAGGAAGGTATGCACAGGTGGACTGACTACGTCCCAGGTAGGGGCCATGGGATATGGCCTGACTAGTCTTGCCGGGTCTTCGGATGGTGTTTTTATGTGCCACCGACACAGGTGCTAGATGAGGCTGGCGAATGGCCACGATCGGGGGTCTTCGGATGGTGTTTTTATGTGCCACCGACACAGGTGCTAGATGAGGCTGGCGAATGGCCACGATCGGATGGTGTTTGTTATGTGCCCACAGCACGATGGCCAGTCGATGCAGTACTGACTACGGCCACGTTCGGATGGATTTCTTGTGTGCCACAGGCACTGGTACCACAAAGATACAAATTCCATTGATGTTCATCTATTTTGATTTGATTTGATTTTCACTTGCCTCAACAGGTCTTCACAAGTGTCACAAGAAGGAAGGTATGCACAGGTGGAATGACTAGTCTTGCCGGGTCTTCGGAAGGTGTTTTTATGTGCCACCGACACAGGTGCCAGATGAGGCTGGCGAACGGCCATGATCGGATGGTGTTTGTTACGTGCCCACAGCACGGAGGCCGGTCGATGCGGAACTGGCTACTGCCACGTTCGGATGGTTTTCTTGTGTGCCACCGGCACTGGTACCACAAAGTGTGTGCCACCGGCACTGGTACCACAAAGTGTGTGCCACCGGCACTGGTACCACAAAGATACAGATTCCATTGATGTTCATCTATTTTGATTTGTTTTGATTTTCACTTGCCTCAACAGGTCTTCACAAGTGTCACAAGAAGGAAGGTATGCACAGGTGGACTGACTACGTCCCAGGTAGGTGCCATGGGTTATGGCCTGACTAGTCTTGCCGGGTCTTCGGATGGTGTTTTATGTGCCACCGACACAGGTGCTAGATGAGGCTGGCGAACGGCCACGATCGGATGGTGTTTGTCATGTGCCCACAGCACGGAGGCCAGTCGATGCGGTACTGGCTACGGCCACTTTCGGATGGTTTTCTCTTGTGTGCCACCGGCACTGGTACCACAAAGATACAAATTCCATTGATGTTCATCTATTTTGATTTGTTTTGATTTGATTTTGATTTTCACTTGCCTCAACAGGCCTTCACAAGTATCACAAGGAGGAAGGTATGCACAGGTGGACTGACTACGTCCCAGGTAGGGGCCATGGGTTATGGCCTGACTAGTCTTGCCGGGTCTTCGGATGGTGTTTTTATGTGCCACCGACACAGGTGCTAGATGAGGCTGGCGAACGGCCACGATCGGATGGTGTTGTTATGTGCCCACAGCACGATGGCCAGTGATGCGGTACTGACTACGGCCACGTTCGGATGGATTCTTGTGTGCCACCGGCACTGGTACCACAAAGATACAAATTCCATTGATGTTCATCTATTTTGATTTGTTTTGATTTTCACTTGCCTCAACAGGTCTTCACAAGTGTCACAAGAAGGAAGGTATGTACAGGTGGACTGACTACGTCCCAGGTAGGGGCCACAGGTTATGACCTGACTAGTCTTGCCGGGTCTTCGGATGGTGTTTTTATGTGCCACCATGTTCCCACAGCACGGAGGCCAGTCGATGCGGTACTGGCTACGGCCACGTTCGGATGGTTTTCTTGTGTGCCACAGGCACTGGTACCACAAAGATACAAATTCCATTGATGTTCATCTATTTTGATTTGTTTTGATTGATTTCACTTGCCTCAGCAGGTCTTCACAAGTGTCACAAGAAGGAAGGTATGCACAGGTGGATCGACTACATCCCAGGTAGGGGCCACGGGATATGGCCTGACTAGTCCTGCCGGGTCCTCTCATGCACAGCACACTTCCATAGGACTCGGTCTTCAGTCATTTCCTTGGTGAGACCTAAAGTTCGAAGGTCGTGCTTCACCACCTCGTCCCAGGTTTTCCTGGGTCTACCTCTTCCACAGGTTCCCTCAACTGCTAGGGTGTAGCACTTTTGCACGCAACTATCTTCAGCCATTCTCGTTACATGACCATACCAGCGCAGCCGTCTCTCTTGCACACCACAACTGACACTTCTTAGGTTCAACTTTTCTCTCAAAGTACTTACACTCTGACGATTATGAACACTGACATTACACATCCATCGGAGCATACTGGCTTCATTTCTTGCGAGCTTACGCATATCCTCAGCAGTCACGGCCCATGTTTCACTACCATGTAGCATGGCTGTACGTACACATGCATCATATAGTCTGCCTTTTACTCTGAGCGAGAGGCCTTTTGTCACCAGCAGGGGTAAGAGCTCTCCTAAACTTTGCCCAGGCTATTCTTACTCTAGCAGTTACACTTTCAGCACACCACCCCCGCTACTGACTTGGTCTCCTAGGTAGCGGAAGCTATCAACTACTTCTAGTTTGTCTCCCTGGAACGTGGTAGAAGTTGGTCTCTGCACATTTCCAGTGTTTATTGCTCCTGAGCATCTGCCACAGACAAAAACTATTTTCTTAGTTAGCCTTCCTTTGACATTGCTGCACCTCTTATGTGTCCATAGCTTACACTTGGTGCACCTTATAGAGTTTCTACCTACACCTTTTTTACAGATCGAGCAGGGCCATCTACCTGAAGTCGTTTGTGATTGGTCCACCTTCTTACTTATTAGGACTTTGGTTTTGGCTAGGTTGATTCTAAGGCCCTTCGATTCTAATCCTTGTTTCCACACCTGAAACTTCTCCTCCAGTTCTGATAGTGACTCAGCAATTAGAGCAAGGTCATCAGCATAGAGGAGCTCCCAGGGGCATCCTGTCTTGAATTCCTCCGTTATTGCCTGGAGGACTATGATAAATAGGAGGGGACTGAGGACTGAACCTTGGTGGACCCCAACCTCTACCCGGAATTCTTCACTGTACTCGTTGCCAACCCTCACCTTACTAGCAGCGTCTCTGTACATGGCTCGCACAGCTCTCACTAACCATTCATCTATCCCTAGTTTCCTCATTGACTACCAGATAAGGGATCGGGGGACCCTGTCAAAGGCTTTCTCCAAGTCAACAAAAGCCAGATACAAGGGCTTATCTTTGGCTAGGTATTTCTCCTGCAGCTGTCTTACCAGGAATATAGCATCAGTAGTACTTTTCCCTGGCACGAACCCAAACTGCATATCATCTAAGCTAACTCTCTCTCTAATTAATTGGGCTATAACCCTCTCCGTAACCTTCATTACCTGATCCAGCAGCTTGATGCCCCTGTAGTTATTTGTATCTAGGGCGTCGCCTTTACCTTTGTAGCAGTTGACTATTATGCTGCTACACCAGTCATTGGGTATGACTCCTTCGTGTATCACCTGGTTTACTATACGGGTGACTAAGCTATAGCCGACACTACCAGATATTTTGAGCATCTCTGCAGTAATTCCTGATGGGCCTGGGGCTTTCCTTGTTTTCATGCTTCTAATTGCCTTATCTACTAAGGAACTGTTAACTCGGATTGCTGGTCCCTCTGTTGGGTCGACATTCGGGAGACTCTCTTTATCCCATTCATTTTCCTCATTCAGCAACCTTTCATAGTGGCGTCTCCAAGCCTCTCTCTTTGCATCCTCATTTAGCGCAAGTGAACCGTCATCCTTGCGAACACATTTCTCTCCTACCACGTCACGATTCTCTCTCACACACTGTCTTGCAACACGAAATACCTCAAGTCTTTCATCCTCACGGCGCAGGACATTGGCAAATTTTTCTTTATCTGCCTCCCTCTGGCTAGATAGACCTGTCTCCTAGCTTCCCTTCTGGCAGTCTGATACACTTCCCTGCTACCACCGTTCTTCCAGGCCTTCCAAGCCTGTTCTTTTGTCTAATAGCCCTGTCAACAATATTGTTCCACCACCACGTTATTTTGGGTCTTAAGGGGACTTTGCACCAGCCACAGATCTGGTCAGCGGCTTTCAGCAGGTTGTCCCTCAGAAACGTCCAGTTGTCTTCTACCCCATGCATAGCTATACCCCCTTCCACTTCGTCAAAGGCTTCAAGTAACATATCTCTAAATCTCTGTCCATTCGCAGGGTCTTTTAGCTTCCAGACCCTTCTTCTCCATGTTGGTCGTCTTCTAGTCGCCCTCTTAGTCCTGATCCTAAAGTCACTAACTACCAGTCTATGTTGTGGGGTGCATTCTTCGCCTGGGAAGGTTTTGGCATTTATAAGCAGCCATCTTTCCCTTTTTCTGGCAAGGATGTAGTCAATCTGGCTGGTGTGTCTGCCAGAACGGTAGGTGACTAGGTGAGAGGTGGGTTTCCTGAAGTTGGTATTGCAGACCATAAGGTCATTTGCATCGCAGAACTCCAGCAGCCTGGTTCCCTTCTCGTTGCGGGAACCATAACCGTAGCCTCCATGTACGCCATGGAAGCCCCCAGCATGTCGTCCAACATGCCCATTGAAATCACCAGCACAAAGAGAAGGTCCCTGTCGTTCGTCAATGAGGTGGTCTGCAGTAGGGTGTCATAGAAACTGTCTTTCTGTCCATCGGGTAGCCCTGGCTGAGGGGCATAGGCCGATATAATGGTTGCTAATCTATTATGAAGCACTATTCTAATCTTAAGTATTCTGTCACTTACTCTGATTACCTCAATTACTCTATCTACCCATTCTCAGCGATAAGTATACCCACGCCACCGACCCCGTCAGTGTTCCCTGCCCAGAAAATCTTGTACCTGTGTTCCTTGCCTGTGAGGAACCTAGCAGATCCTCCTCTCCACCTTATTTCTTGCATGCAACATACATCAACCCATCTCCATTCAAGCATCTCAACTATCTCGCCAGATCTACCTTTCAGTGTCCCAACGTTGAGGGTGCCCACCCTGAAAGAGTGGAAGGTATGGACCCGAGAGGATAAAATCTGTTTCTACTGACGGGGTAGAATTTAACTTCACCATCTGCTTTGAATTAAGCATTACTGATGAGCATTAAATTTTATGTGAAGCTGGCATGCCAGTCTAATGCCTTTCAGTTGTGTGGGGAGGTTGTCTCCCCTATCAGTAAATAAAAAGTGTGCTTTTTGGCTCTTAAATCTTTAAATATAATTCTTTCTATTATAGACAAAAGGCCTGAAATTTGAAGGGATGGGGATGGGTCAGTCACGTCAACCCCAGTACTTGACTGGTAATTAATTTATTGACCTCAAAAGGATGAAAGGCAAAGTCAACCTCGGCAGAATTTGAACTCGGAACATAGTGACTGGCAAAATACCACTAAGCATTTCATCTAGTATGCTAACAATTCTGCCAGCTCACTGCCTTAAATCTTTAAATATATATTTTTTAAATTTTAACTATTCTCAGTGCATTTTCAACTTCTATTTTTTCTATATTTCTACCTGTGTGGAATAAAATAACTTAGTTTTATATATATATATATATATATTTATAAAAATGGTAAGATAACAAAAGAAAGAAAGAGACCTCGATATTATGTAAATAGAGGAAATTATCTGTAAATGTAATATGTGACAATTATTCGGTAGCCAAAATAAAACTCCGAGTTTCGGATGCCGAGGTGGAAATTCACACCGCCATCTCTTCAGTTATCCGTCCAAGTGATTTTTCATAGCGTTTTTCCGATGGCTGGATAACTGAAGAGATGGCTGCATGAATTTCCACCTCGGCATCCGAAACTTGGAGTTTTATCTTGGCTATCGAATAATTGTCACATATTATACATTTACAGATATATATATTGATATGGAGGTCAGTTGAAAAAAAAAGTGCTATGACCTAGTTTTGTGGTTTGGTGCCAGCTGGACTAGGGCGACAGGATATTTTGGCTTTGTTCTGTCATTTTTGTAGGGAAATTAATGAGTTGGAAGAGACATCTGACCTTATCCGGTCAAGCAAAGTTTAAGGAAAAAAATGAAAATGCGGGAGCTGGGGGTTTGTTAGTCAGTTGGCATGAGGGTTGATGCAGAGATGACAGTTGGCAAGAGGCGAGAGGGACAGGCAGATAGTATTGAGGACATGTAAAGCGAAAGGGAGATTACGGCGAGAAGGTTGGATTGCTGTAGTAGGAGATTGTAACTAGAAAATGTTTGTTTGTTTTTGTTGTTGACTTTTGATGTGAAATGTAAAAGAAACGAGATGATGACGTAAACTGTAATCTGTTGTAAAAAGAAGAAAAAGAATTGTGTCAAAAAAAGAGAAGGAAAAGAGGAAGAAAAGAAGGGAAAAGAACATTGTGAATTGTGTTAAAGAAAGAAAGAGAAAGACTTTAATGTTGAACTGTTTCGAACTCTGTATTGCGTTGAACATTGATGTTTTGATTGTCTTCGGACTGTGTTGTATCGTGCATGCCTTTGATTGTTGTTTTTCTTTTTAATTCTGTTGCATGTTATTTTCTTTAATGTATCTGCTATGTATCACATTTTATTTGATGTTGTAATAATTGTTATAAACTGTTGTTAAATGTAAGCAAATTGCCTTCCGCCGTGTCTCTCTTCCTCCTCCTGTTGTTGTTGTTATCTCCGGTTGCCGGTTTGAGTTCGCTGCCACTCCCACCACCGTTTTCTGTGGCGGATTCCGTTTGACTGAGCCTGGTCATCGTCGTCGCTCAACTTAGTAGGGTCCCAGGTTCGAGTTGAGCGACGGCAGGTTCGTAACAATATATATATATATAACAGAGTGGTTACCAGAATGTAACAGCTGTTATCTATGTTGTAAGTGAAGATGATGAGGTTGACTTCAGGAAAGACATTAGCTGAAGTTGTAGATAACATATTTATTTCTCCATTACATATAATCATTTCCTAACCACAACGGGTAGGTGTGTATAAAATAAATCAGTCGAAAAACATACCAGGTAAAAGAGAACTGTATTTTCCTGTATGAGAGTGTATGATCTTAAGTTGACATATTCTTGTCATTCTAGCAGCAGGAAAGAGATAGACAGAGTGATGTTAGTTAGAATGGCACTAGTGAACAAGTGAGAGACAGGAGAGGGAAGTTGTATGGTGAAGCACCATAGCTGCTGGTTGCCATGCAGGATTGCTTCTTCTCTTCCTCTGTCTGCCTCTGTCTGGTCTGATTAGTGACTAGTCACTTGTGGGGTGATTTATTTAATTTATTTAAGCTCTTTGTAGCCCCTAAGTGTTATTGGTCAAGAGGAAAACATGTCAATCAAAGGTATGAAGCAATGTTGTTCCTCAACAGAACAATAAGGCTGTATATCTAGGGGGAAATGTACCAATTCAGTTTCAAACCTCAGGTAGGGCCAAGTGAGGTATCTACATATATATACTTTATTAATAAAGCTACAAAGACATCACAAAAACTGTTACATAGAGTTTCACGTTCCCATTCATCAAACAATTTTGATTTAAACCAAAACTATCTGACTAACAGGAACATGAAACTCTAAGCAACAATTTTTGTGATATTGTTGCAGCTTTATTAATAAAGCATATTACTCTACCTCTGGTATTTGAGCACTATTTTTTCCACCTTGTTTCACATTTATGTGCTTACTTTGGTATACACACACACACACACATATAGATATTATATCAAAAGGATATGCTGTAACACTATTACACATATACAAAAACAGGCATACTCCAACATACCTCCATCATCAGCTGCCCCACGGATATCATTATGGTTTTGACACCTGGGCAGTACCGCTCAATCCAGCAGTGTCAACAGCACTAAAATGTTTTGTTGGGAAACAAACATACGAGAGAAACCACAACATTCAAACACATTTACCCTATGTACAACAGTATCGGTAAATAAATCAGTAACCAACTCCTAATATATACCTATATATAGGTATATGTGTGTGTTTTACTGTCTCTCCGCCTTCACAGAACATGACAGTTGTGACTGTTTGTCACCATCGTTAAAATAGTGTCCCCTGTTTCCAATCTTCCATGAAAACATGTCTTGTGACAGAGTGACAGGAAGGCCATCCAGCTGTAGAAAATCTACCTCAACAGAACCCAGAACCACATGGTTGGCAAGCAAACTTCTTACCACACAGCCGGCACCTATCAGAGTTTAATTTTCTTTTAGACATATTTTAAAACCTGACCAACCCCAGTTTTAAAACTGGAGCGTATCATTGACAAAAGTTGCATCAACTGTCTTGGTAGTGGTTTTTGTAAATAACTATTTATTTACCTTTTAACTTTATAAATTGGTTTCAAATTTTAGCACATGGCCAGTAAGCTTGGGGTTGGGGCAGAGTTCAGTGGATAAGTCATTGGCATCAATATCAGTCCTCAAGTGGTACTTATTTCATCGACCCCAGGAGGATGAAAGGCAAAGTGGACTTTAGTGAAATCTTGAACTCAGAACATAAGACAGATAAAATGTCATTATACGTTTTGCTCACTGTACTAACAATTTGGCCAACTCATCATCTTAATTTCTATCATTATATATTAAGGTATATCTATAGCTATTTTTTTTTTATATCTTTATAAACACTTGTTTCTTTCATTTGACTGTGGCCATGCTGGGGCACCATCCTGAGGGATTCAATGAAGCAAAC
This sequence comes from Octopus sinensis, assembly GCF_006345805.1. Lineage (NCBI taxonomy): Eukaryota > Metazoa > Mollusca > Cephalopoda > Octopoda > Octopodidae > Octopus > Octopus sinensis. The sequence goes on from NC_043013.1 coordinate 5,290,901, forward strand.
TGACCCTAATTCTAATTTGTTTTTGTTTTGTTTTTCTAAGTCTGGTCCTTTTTCTATGGCTGTTGTCAATGAAGTGCCAAGTTACAAGGACAGAAACAACCGACACCTGTTGTGAAGCAGATGGGGGTGGATGACACAGAAACAAACACATATATGACAGGCTTCCTTCAGTTTCCACCTACAAAAATTTCTTAAAGGTTTTGGTTGACCCCCGGGCTACAGCAGAAAAACTTTCCCAAGGTGTCATACAGTAGGATTGAACCTGAAGCCATGTGGTTAGGAAGTGAATTTTTTTAACCACACACCCTGCCTATGGCACATTTTATTTTTCTAATGAAGGACTTTCCCTCCCTCCCCTCTCAACCCACACCTATTTTTGTTCAGGTTTTGGTTTTAACACGTTTTTAACGAGCTTTCAATAGCTTTCGTGTCAAGGGAGGTAAGTGTGAGAGGCCAGTTGACAAGCGATTTTCGATCAAATACGACATCATCACAGCTAGGTTTGTTATCAAATGGATGTGCTCTGCTTAACGTATTAGGCTCATAGCAAGACTCTTAGGATCCCGGAGAGGAGCCAGGAGATTCTGTGAAAAGTTCTTCACTACAAGACGCTATTGGTCTAATTTTAATATTAGGTCCCTAAAGGGTAACAAGTTGGCAAAATCGTTAGCACATTGGTCAAAATGCTTGGCGACGTTTAATCTGTCTTTATGTTCTGAGTTCAAATTACGCCGATCTTTTCCGGGTCGAAATAATCAACTTAATCCTTCATCCCAAGTTGCTGGCTTTGTGCCTAAATTTGAAACCAATATTAGGTCCCTGCTCGTGGATCTTGTTGAGATGGTAGAACACAAGACGTCTGCTGGTGTGTGTCAATGTCGGTCGCCAACAACCTGACTATATACAGGTGGTACTGACTTACAGAATTATCAGACCTCAAACCTAATATGTCAGATGAGAATTCTGATAACCAGAGGCCTACTATTGGTAACTACACCAACCAGTACGACAAGAAAATTCCATCATTTTGAAATTTAATCGTGATTTTTGTTGAAAATGAATACAGGTGATTACCCGAAGAGAGGAGATATCATCGTCAACCCCCTGCGACTGTTCTTTCAGAGTCACTTTCAGTGGCCTCAGTGCCACGGGATTTGCCTATCTCGCATCGGTTATGTCAGCCACAGCTGGGATGGAAGCACTCCGTCGGTTACGACGACGAGGTTTCCGGTTGATCCGAATCAACGGAACAGCCTGCTCATGAAATTAACGTGTAAGTGGCCGAGCACTCCACAGACACGTGTACCCTTAACGTCGTTCTCGGGGGATATTCAGCGTGACATAGAGAGTGACAAGGCCGGCCCTTTGAAATACAGGTACATGAGAAACAGGAAGTAAGAGTTAGAGAAAGTTGTGGTGAAAGAGCGCAGCAGGGATCACCACCATCCCCTGCCGGAGCCTCGTGGAGCTTTAGGTGTTTTCGCTCAATAAACACTTCCAACGCCCGGTCTGGGAATCGAAATCGCGTTCCTATGACCGCGAGTCCGCTGCCCTAACCACTGGGCCTCCACCAGCCACCGCTATTACCATGAGAAGCAATGTGCTGGAGGCGGAGAGGATGAATGTCTTGGATCAATGCTGTCATCACTTTTAATGGGCTGTCATAAGCTAAGTACGCAGTGAATATTATACTAACCACGTAGACTACTGGGATAATTCCTAACGTTTTAACTTACCCTTGATTGCTCATAAAGCACTTAGTATGTTTCAAGACAGACATACTCAAACATGTCACTCAAGCATCACACACGGAGCTCCATGTCTTCCGATTAACAGCCAAGAGCAACAATCGATCGGGAGGGACACCGCATAAAATGAGAGACCACTTGAGATAACTCAGATATCTTACAAAGAAAAAAAAGTGAAAATTCTTCGTCTGGTACTATGGTAAGAAGGTTGCTTTCCAATCACACGGTTCCGTTTTTAATCACACACCATGGCACTTTGGGCAACTGTCTTTTACTATAGCCCCAGGCCAGCTGGAGCTTTGTGAATGGAAGCTTATATATATATATATATATATATATATTCTTTAATTTTTTCTTGTTTCAATCATTAGACTACAGCCATGCTGACGCACCACTTTGAAGTATTTCTGTCCAATGAACCGACACCAGTACTTTCTTTAAAGCCCGGTATTTATTCTATCGGTATCTTTTGCCGAACTGCTACGTTACGAGGACGTAAACACACCAACATCGCTTGTCAAGCGGACAAACACAGAGTTAAGAGTTACGCCGAAAACGGGTGGTGTGCGTATTCGTTACCTCCGCCTACACATATATACGACGTGCTTCTTCCAGTTTCCGTTTACCAAATCCATTCACATTGCAGAAGACAGTTACCCAAGGTGTCACCCCAGGGGACTGCACCCGGTACTTTGTTGTTGGGAAGCAAATTTCTTGCCGCACATTCACGCCTGCTTCTGTGTATATATATATATGTGTGTGTGTGTGTGTTCACTATCACTTAACCGGTGCTAGTTTGTTTATGTCCCCCCTAACTTAGCAGTTCAGTAGAATAAGTACAAGAAGTAGGGAGAAAGATAAGTACTGGCGTCGATTCATTCAACTAGAAGCATACCAAGTGGTGCCCCAGAATGGCCGCAGTTCAATGACTGAACCAAATAAAAAGACAGTTGGGATGGAAACGGTTTATTTATACTACACCGGATATGACGATTTTAAACTTCCGACTTCGAATATAGTTTTACGCATGCGTCAGAAGTTCTGCCTTTCCTGTCAGAATCAGCCATCATGGTGAGTCTTAAATATTTTCTCGGCTTAAAAATCTTTATTAATCTTCATCATCTTTAAACCATCTTCATTTAATTTTCCATTAAATATTTAAATGGATTTGTGCTTTTGAATACTTTATGCATATGAAGTGCTAAAATGTGTGTGCAATCGTGTTAAACCTGTTGTTGTTGCATGTTTCAGTCTGAACAAACTGATATCGCCGACCTTATCGAAAAGAAGAAGAAGCGTACTTTCCGTAAGTACACTTACCGAGGTGTGGATCTCGATCAACTTCTCGACATGTCCAGGTAAATTATTTTACTTTCTATATAATTAATACTGATTATTATTCTGCTTACTACATTAAGGCTTCATTTAAAGAGACAGAAATCCACCAGCCAAGCCACATGTGACCGTCATAACGGATCGCATTCATTCTTTATACTTGTGTTCCTTATTTAGCCCCGAGTCAGTCCCTAAGGCCTATTAATCGAAGACATTCCAGCCATGCACGTCCGGTCTTCGTATTTTCTGGGTCTATAATATCCAATGTGTCTTATTTGAAGATGGTAAGATTGTTATTTGAGAGATTTAGTTGCTATAACTAGCAAATCCAGCGACCCCATAGAGCCTAATTTTGGTCTCATGTTATAAACAATGAAACTCTTGTCGACATAATTGTATTTTCTGTGGCTATTGTGGTTGCTTCCCAACTACATGGTTCCAGGTTCAGTCCCACTGTGTGACACCTTGAGCAAGTATCTTGTAACCCGATCCTACCAAAGCCTTGTGAGTGGATTTGGTAGACGGAAACTGAAAGAAGCCCGTCGTATATATGTATATATATCTGTGTTCGAACTCCACCGCTGCTTGACAATCGGTGTTAAAAGTACTGCAGTTGGTTCGGGCTGGTGCCCCAGCATGGCCCTACTGCTATGACTGAAACGAGTGAAAGATAAAATATACTTGTGTGCACCCTTTAAGAGAAGATATTCCTCCACATTGTCCTTTTCCTGGGAAAGGTTTGGGAAAAAAGCCTTCCTGCGAACCATTTTGTTGTCATAATGTATTCCGAGTTGACTAAAAATAGATAAAAAAAAAACCCTCCTTTTCCTTGGTTCAGTTAATTACGAAACATTAATGAATGTTTAAATATTAATTAAAGCTGTTGCCGGATGTAAAGAATACGTACACCACCCGGGTACGTATTCTTTACCCACTCACCCGGGTACTTTTGCCAAATTGTTTTACTCTGTTAGCCTTGTTTGTGGCCAAAATTATTCCATCGTCTTCAGAAATCAAGAATTTCTCTTGAGAGGGTAGTTTGGATGCTATCTTTAGTATGTCGTGCGACCACATGCTCTAATTATGTGTGCATGTATATATATGCGGGGAGTTGTGGTTGTTTCTCTTTAACTGAATAACTATTGTCTTCAAGAGTATTTGTTGTCCCTTGTTTATATTGGGGTATTTCCATTCAAAATAAACATAGGTTATTACAATAACTAGAGATGAAGCAATGTTATTTCATATACCAGTGACTACGTAAACAAAGTGTATGGGATGCAGTCTTCTACATTCATCATATTTTGCACAGGGTCCACGATTTAAATGACATGAGTCTACTAGGGATAGAGTAACCAATTAGCACCTAAATTAATTTTTACTATCAGTGATTTGAGGTGAAATTGCAATTTTGATAATTATGCCTGCATTCAGGTTTTCCCCTTTAATGAGATTTACTGGTAAATGAGGTTTAACAGCTATTCATTACAACATGATATCTTCAACAAACCTTATTTTCTCTATATATTTTGAGTTTTTCCTTTGGAAGTGATTCACAAAATTGTAAACATCATCTTGGCATATTAGGTCCTTCCAAAAATATTTGCTCACCTGAGGTGAACAGAATTTGCTGCTGGAAGCCTTTACTATCACCTGTTTCCCTGGAAGGTAATATTTTCTGTGGTTAGATGTCTTTTCACAGAAAACTCAAAGCAGATACCTCTTGTATAACAGTGACACTCATTCACACACACACACATGTATGTGTATATAACTGGTTTCTGTCTGGCAAAACCACTCAACAAGGCTTTGGTTGGGAGGCAAACTTATCACCACACGGCCTCAATAAATTTTATCCAGGCTTGATAGCATTTTCTCTTAATTGCTAAAAGCCATTAATTTCATTATTACAGGTTGTCCTCAGCCTATAGGCCTCACACAGCATTCTGTATTATACTGGTGTTGGTCAAGTATTTCAGAGTCCCAAGCAGTCGTCTTATAAACAAATGTAAGGTTACCTCAATATCTCCGCAATAGGATATTCACCCAACACTTGGGGTAACCACAGTGGGTATCGATAACCAAACATAGGAGAAGCGTATATTAGCTAACATCATCTGTAGATGGGTTAATTTCTAAGAAATTAAACCCATTAGATTTCAACTGGAATATTATTGCTGCTGGGAGCTGGCACATCAATCGTAAAGTTGGTCTGTCATAAGTCGACAAAGACCTGTACTTCCATTTACTTTAATGTGTACTGCTGCAGTGTGGATGATCTCTGGTTATTTTTGTAAATATGCTACTGGTTTTTCTTTTATGTTCCTTTAAATTTGATATTTCAATCTATTGATCAAATATTTCCATATAGTGATATATTTTATATTACTGGCAGAATGGTAGCATGCAATAAGCACCATTCAAGCATGGGTCGCTGCCAGAGCCGCCTGGCTGGCTCCCTCTGCCGGTGGCATGTAAAAGGCACCATCCAAACGTAGTTGATGCCAGTCCCCCGTCCCAACTGACTCCTGTTCCTGTGGCACATAAATAGCACCCACTACACTCTCGGAGTGGTTGGTGTTAGGAAGGGCATCCAGCTGTAGAAACTTTGCCAGATCAGATTGGAGCCTGGTGTGGCCTCCTGGCTTACTAGTTCCCAGTCAAACTGTCCAAGCCATGCTAGGATGGGAAACAATCAATCATCATCATTTAACGTCTGCTTTCCATGCTACCATGGGTTGAACGATTTGACTGGGGTCTGGCGAACCAGACTCCAATCTGATCTGGCAGTTTCTACAGCTGGATGCCCTTCCTAACGCCAACCACTCCGATAGTGTAGTGGGTGCTTTTACGTGCTGCTGGCACGAGGGCCAGTTTGGTGGTACTGGCAATGGCCACGCCCAAATGGTGTTTTTTATGTGCCACCTGCACAGGTGCCAGTAAGGCGACGTGATAATCATCATGCTCGAATGGTGTTTTTAGCATGCCATTGGCTCGGAGGCCAGCTTGTTGAATTATTGAATACTGAATTTTTTTTAAGATTCTTTTATTCCAATTCTGTAGTATTTTCCCTTTCCCCTCAGGATGGGACAACTATTATAAAATTGCCTAATACATTTAGTTACTGTGAAGCATTTCTTTAGAGTAAGAAATTACAATCAAATCTTTATCTTAGGGAAATAGGCAATTTTTGCCTGTTCTTCAGTAAATTTTGTTGTAAATGTTGACACTTTTTTTTTTCTTCAGTGAACAGTTGATGGAGTTGTTTCATTGTCGAGCCCGACGTCGGTTTACTCGGGGACTCAAGAGAAAGCCCATGGCCCTTATCAAGCGTCTTCGTAAGGCAAAGAAAAAGGCCGGACCCCTCGAGAAACCAGAAGTGAGTAATTTTTCTTTTATCTAATAACAGCTGATATGTGTCTGGGTTTAGAGTTCACATTGTCAGGAGTTCAGAGTCTGTGCAACATCACTGGAATTAGAGGAAATTAATTGGTTGTGCAGGGAAGTTTGGGAAGCTGCCTTTGTCAATGAAACAACTACAAGCAGACTAGGTGATCCTAAAGAACATGGATGCCCCTAAAAAATACTATCTCATTTTTTCCTTTTAGTAATTAGGATGTCAATTATCTCGTTTCTCTGATTATTTTTTTTTTCTTTGTAATTAGGATTTCTACAACTTTCCTATGTGAAACTACTTAGTGTTTCAATCCTATGCTGCAAAGATCTGCATTTGTTGCCGTCTGAATGGCATTTCAGAAAATGTTGTTTTGGGGCCAAAACTGGGACTATGCACTTTTCTGTAAAACAGTGGATAACACCCATAATTATCTGTATTCAACCTATTTTGGCTGGTAAAAGAACAGGCAAAAGCCATATTCACAATGTGCATCACTGAATCCTGTGCTGTGTCAGGAAATTTCATCCTAATTCAATCAAAAAATATTTTTTTGTACTTGGGCTAATTGCATTTTATTAAAATCTTTAGTTTGTAATAAGGTTAAGACATTTACTGGATCATCCCATAAATGATGTGTGTGTAGGGGGGGGTTATACTTATATTTTAAAAAATTAAGATAAAGTTTAGTCTTAAATGTACTCTCCTTCATTTTCTACGATGCTCTTCCATCTATCTGGTAGGCTTGCAGACCCCTTCTTTCGAATTTCACTTGTCCGTTACGAAAAATACTCTTCAGTACTGTTCTTACCTCATCTACAGAATTCATATTTTTTCTGTCCAAATGATTTTGAAGACTGTGGAATAAATGACAATCAGATGGGGCAATGTCTGGCGAATATGGTTGGTGGGGCATCATTTCCCATTCACACTGCTCTGACCTTTGGAATGTTATCCTAGCTGTATGTGGTCGAGCATTATCCTGATGAAAGAACACCTTTCGTCTTAAAACCAAAGCTGGTCATTTTTCTTCTAGCGCTGATTTAAAGTAGATCTCCTTTGTTATCATTTGGTTTGGGTTTAAAAGTTCAAAGTGGACTAAGCCTTTCATATCCCACCAGACACATAACACTTTACATGGGTGAAGTACTTATTTAGCCTGGGATGCCCATGTTTCTCCATTTCCTCCCCACTGTCTTCAGCACTTGACATTTTTATAGAGAACCCATTTCTTGTCACCAGTCACTATTCAGTCCAAAAAGGGTTCATATTCATGAGACATGACGGCAAAGAAAAGCACACATTCGCTTTCTGCAATCGGCTACTCAAAGTTTTTGAGGAACCCAATTTGCTGGTTTTTTCCAAAGGCACACAGGTGTCAGTGAATGGTTAGAGGACCAAATTCAAGCTTCTCTGCAAGTTCCCCAACAGTTACGAGATTTTGTTCCACTAGGGTTTGCAGGACAAAGCTCATCTTCCAGGCTGTAGTCTCCAGCTCAAAATTTCTGGAACCACCATTGACACTGCCCTACACTTATTGTCCGATCCCCATATACTGCATTAATATTCCACGCACTTTCTATTGTTGTTGCCTTTATTGAACTCATAAAGCAAAGTCTGCTCTGTTGTCACTTCCATTATAGCTTTGACAAAATAAACTTTAAGTTGAACTGTACTCTTCAAGACTTGCACTAAGAATAAGTACATGGTAAAATTCCTACCTGCTTTTATGGCAAGTTGATGCAGGTAGTTTATCCTGCCCCCTCTGACTTTAATTTCATACATTTGAGAAAGCCGCATTATTTATGGGATGACCCATATATAGAGAACCACCACAGAACATTGTTCTCTCTGTCAGATTTTGCTGTCCATCATCATCAGAATTTAACATCCATCTTTGATGGTGACCTGGGTTGGGCAGTGTTGGACATCTGTTTTTGCGTGGTATCTACGACTAGGTGCCCTTTCTTAATACCAGCCACTTTACAGTGTGTACTGGGAGCCCCTTTCATCACATCACCACTTGAAAGGCCGCAGAGTAACTTTGGATGATTTATGGTGTGTCCTTATCTTGTGGTTGAACATGTAGCCTAATTAGTTTTGAGCAGTTTATGTAGCTTCTCCATATTGCTTTGAACCAATCTAATCTAAAACTTTTTGTTGATGTTTGCTGTTTTAATCATTAACATGAGGGGGTAACAATATGTTAAGATTAGGGTATAATTTGAAATATAAGATATATAATTTCTACATTGTCACGAGGCTATAAAGCATGCAAATACTTTTTATATGTTCTCAAAAATGTACAAAAACTGAAAATTTACAATCTCAGTATCAGATATTCACTTCTTTGCATATCCAGAGTAAGCATAAATTCATTTTGACATTCCAGCATTGTTGTCAAACAAATGTGCAAAAGGAGATAAGTTATTGCACTTTTTCTATCTAGAACATCATCATCTACCCCCATCTAATGATTAAGAAAAGGCAAAAAACCATCTTCACCATATGCGACTTGATTTTTCTCATCAAGGGTCACTTAACCCTCATAGGCACATTTTACGAAGTAGAGGCTCAGGTGTCAATGATGTCCACCATTTAAAGGTTAATGAATGAGAACATTAAACCTTGTGTTATTGTATTTCTGTTAAAATACTTCAATTTCGTTTAACAAAGAATTTGGATAAATGTCTGTCATTGTTAATCTAGTGTTTGTGAAGTTTTGAGTTTGTGAGTATCTTTAATGTCCACTTTTCCATTCTGGCACTGGTCAGACAGAATTTATTGAGGCAGATTTATGCCCTTTGTGTTACCAATCAAGGTAATATTTCCCTTGATCAAATGCACTTTCCACAGATGACTAGAAAGAAACTATGTCACTTGTATGATGGTGATGCTCATTGACTGCCATGGCAAAATGTCAAGACCAAAGTGCACACATATGATGGGCTTCTTTCAGTTTTGTCAAATACTGTCTCAAGAATTAGTCTTGTTGAATCCATGCTGGCATAGGAAAGGGCTTACATAGATAAAACATTGAGAACTGATGTTAAATGTGATTTTGTTTGTTTGTTGCAGGTTGTCAAAACTCATTTAAGAAACATGATTATTGTACCCGAAATGATAGGTAGCATTGTTGGTATCTACAATGGCAAAAGTTTTAACCAAGTTGAAATAAAGGTGAGTAAAAATTTTAGAATTGGCCATGTTTTGATCTTATTTAAATTTGGTTTAAATATTACCATATGAAATTAATTGTTCGCTAATTAGTGTTACCTGTCTTATAATAGTGACTTAGGATGTATATTTTTGCCATTAGAGGAAATGTAAAGAACTGTAGCAATTAACTAACCGACATTTTGGCCTCCGTGTCAGTGGCACGTAAAAGGCACCATCCGAGCGTGGCCGTTCACCAGCCTCGTCTGGCACCTGTGTTGGTGGCACATAAAAAGGACCCACTACACTCACGGAGTGGTTGGCATTAGGAAGGGCATCCAGCTGTAGTAACACTGCCACATCTGACTGGCCTGGTGCAGCCTTCGGGCTTCCCAGACCCCAGTTGAACCGTCCAACCCATGCTAGCATGGAAAGCGGACGTTAAACGATGATGATGATTATAAAAAAGGTGGTGAGCTGGCAGAATCATTAGCACATGGGACAAAATTCTTAGTGGTATTTCACTAGTCACTACATTCTGGTTTCAAATTCTGCTGGGGTTGATGTAATCAACTCATCCCCTCCTCTTAAATTGCTACTCTTGTGACAAAATTTGAAACCCATCGTTATTATAAAGGCAGCGACAGTTGAGCTCTGGAGTTGATGTAATTGACTTACTCTCCCCCTGAAATTAGTGGCCTTCCACCAAAATTTGAAACCATTATTTTGATAATATAAATTTTTTTTTAATTCTGTTCTCTTTCTAAAATCATTTCATATATGCTCCAATTTCCTGTTTTCATGCTCTCGTCTGACTCTTTTACTTCTGCAATCACCGTCTCCTTTATCCCATTGTTGGCTACACCACACTATTGCATAAGGGGGACAATGTATGAAATGGGTGCGAAACAACCTCACTGCTTTTTGTGCCAGCAATAACAATGCACTCTCAGTGCATTCTGTAAAAATTAGTGCATGGGGTAACATAGGCAAGAAGGCTCTTAGTTTTTGTCTTGTGGACAAATTGGTTAGTGACATGGGAGGAATTTAACTGTAGTAAAATCTACCAAAAGTAAGTTAATATCAGACAAATCATTCTGGAACATTCATGATGAATCCTACTCAGCTCACTCCGATGATTGTTGTGTTGACACAAGATTACTGACTTGATCCAGACGATCAGATTTGTTATTTTCAGGTTATATAGATCTTTATTATATTGGGATGTAGATGTTATCAAGATCAAAATGTGTTAAATGCTAGACTACTAATATTCATATTTATCACTTATACAACCAGAGTTAAAATCTGGTTGTATTTTCTCCTAGACTAAAGCATTTGTGGTTACATGGTAATCTTAGTGCCAGCTCATGTGGCTTCCTCCTACTTTCACTTAGCAGCATTATGTTCCATGTTGGCATATATATTTAGAGGGGTGCTACTTGGTTTATGACTTTCCTGAACTGGTTGAGATGAGAGAGGATTGCAGTTTTTTACTTATCAAGCTGAATGTGTGTAGCAGCTACTCCATCCTAAAAAAACTGTTTGGCTGGTTTTAGAATATAACATGGCAAGTGGTTCTTAAATAAAATAATTTGTAGAGATTCTTTTCATTTAAATAGGGACATTTCAATCCTTTGAGCATTTAACCAGCCATATTTGGCCAAAATATGTTCAAACCAGCCAGATCCAATCTCTCTCACCTAAAATTTTTTTTTTTTTAAACCCATTGAAATCTGGATTCTATGAGATAATACATGATGGATTCAAAATTGTCTGAATAAACAAGCACTGCATTTGGCAGAGCAAAGAGTTAGAAATATCTATGTAATTCCACACAAATCATTCTGGAACATTTATGATGAATCATCTCAGCTCACTCCGATGAATAATGTGCTGACACAAGATTTCTGAATTGACCCAGGTATTCTAAGGAATTTTAGCAGCAAACTTAAGCTCACACACCTCTCTGTCTTCCTCTATTTTTCATAGAATTTAGAATGCTAGGTTTTTGGGGGGGGGGGGGGTCTGATGTAATAACAGTGTGGAAGTATTCTAGTCTCCAGTCTTAATCTGGACATTTTGGTTGCTGGTTAGGGTCTGTCTAGTAACATTCATATAAAACAGGCGATCGCATCATCAGCATCTTGAAGTTAATGCATAAATAAGCATTGTGTTTGACAGAAGTCTGGATGCTAAAGGGCTCAGCCTATCAAAATTACATTTGATTCAGTTTAATAACAGTTATTTCTAAAAAATAATTTTTTTAATTAATTATAACCAGAGTAGTGGTGGTGTATTTTAATAGAAAGTTAAGTTGGAGTCTACTTTTAATTCAACATGTCATTTTTTTTTTTCTTCTTTCAGCCTGAAATGATTGGCCATTATTTGGGTGAATTCAGTATCACATACAAACCTGTGAAGCATGGTCGTCCAGGTATTGGAGCCACCCATTCTTCCAGATTCATCCCTCTGAAATAAATGAAAATTATTTACTGTTTGTGTTTTCTTTGTTTTTCCTTTATAGTAGCCCAAAGTAACGACTGATGGTTGGTGTTTGGTAATTTTGGCTTTTATTTTTTATTTATCGTACATAATAGACTGTCCAGTCTCTTTCACTCCATCCAGATAATTAGTGTTGACACTCGATTGCTAGGTCCTGGTTTACCTGATCTAACAGGTGATTAAGCAGATAGAATAAAGACTGATTGAATTTGCATGTAATATAGACAAATTTATGTATTTTTGTTTAAATCTTTTATTTATGTTCCTAAGTATATACACATGTGATACTAAATAATTCAACAGTCCTATGCCTAGTTAAGTGATCTCTGCTGCTGAAGTTCAAGTTGCTGGTCAGTTGTGTTCACTTGTTACTGTGTCTAGCTAATTGCCTGTCCATCAGTTTCTCTCTTCATGGATTACAGAGGTAGATTTGAACCTGTTAATAAAAGAAAAAGAATTTTAATCACACGATGTGGTTTTATTCTGATGGGACTAACAACATACTACCTTTATTGGTAAATTAACCTGCCTGACAGGGGATTCGGTGAGACCAAAGTTGACCTTTAATCCATTGAAGAATCAATATTGATTTTGGCCTTGACTACATATTTATGGTACTGGTGCTCACAGAATAATGGACAACATTGACCGTTAGATTTGAACTTAGAATTAGGAGACACAAAACTACTGCACTACTTTTCCGTCTGCTCTCAGTACTTAAATTTGCCTGATTTGACCATGTTATTCATCGATTAGAACTGGTCGGTAAGGGGCTTTTGCTGGACTGCTGACCTTTTATATTTATGTCAAGGTAGCCATATAAAATGTACCGCTAAGTTGTTTGGCTCTCTTTAATGACTTCAGTGACAGAAGGAAGCCATAGTCTTACTTAAGTCTTGTGTTCTTCCATAGGAGACCAACCCTTGTAAAGCAGTACCTTATAGGGGCAGAGGTATTTGCTTATATAATAATAATAATGAAATTATTGTATAGTGCTCAGGTGCACCACAACTTGTCAGAAAGTTGGTGCTTGGTACCAAAACTGCCCTGATTCTATGACAATAAAATCTTCCTATCAAAATTTATGTTCAAAACACCAGTTTAAAAATGAGTTCATTAAATACAACAAAGTTAAATGCTAAGTTCATTATTTTCAAAATTGAAACTGTACACAGCAGAAACAGCATAACAAAAATGGTTAAAGAATCAGAAGTTACTAGTAAGCTGAAAGGTAATTCTTTTTAAATTGTCCCCTGCTTGTACAAGCAATTATTGGGGTCCTTTGGCAGTAATATATCTTTGATAACATTTATGCCAGTAGGGTGTATAAGATTATTGAAGAAACTCAGAATTAGTAGTAAGTTGTTATGTGGTGATAATCATTATGACAAATAGGTTAATTGTACAGAAAGAAAAGGCTTACCTCTTTTATTAGACCTGTGAAGCTTGGGAAATGACCACATTTACCAACAACAAAACCACTTGGTCTAGGTTCAATTTCACCTGATAGCACATAAAAAGAGAACTTTAGTTTTAGTAAGCACAAACACTTTGTATGTTTATATGTAAACAAAAGTTGTTTAGGCAGTAACTTTGAGAAACTTTTTCAAAGTTAGTTATGGTTGTGATAATGAAGCTAGCTTTCGAACCACATGGCTTCAGGTTCAGTCCCCCTGCTTGGTGCCTTGGTCAAGTGTTTTCTATAGCTCTGAACCAACTGTGTTCTTAGATCTCTGGTAGCTGCAATTCTACAGGTGAGACGTGGTAATATTTTGGTGAGGCATATGTAGGGTTATGTTGAATTTATACCTTTTGTACACAATGTTTAGTATACTAATAAAGAAAGGGGGCAATTTGAGAATGAGTTGTTAAAAAAAAAAATCCTTCACATCCCTTCTGTGGACAATTTTATTAAATTTGACACTTTAGAGACAACAGATCATTTCCATCATATTGAAGATCTGATGTCACTAAAGTAGGGAAAGATTATTTCCTTCAATTTAGTAGTATGTAAGGTAATTAAGATGTGTGTGCATGTAGTATAGAACTGGTCAATACTGAAAGCCATGCTATTTTAATTCCCTATGGAGAAATAAACTGGAGACAGTGTGTGGGTGTATTTAACTCTTATCTCTGGGGACAAAAATCTAGGTACACAGGAAAACTGTTGGGATAATAAATGGCATTGGGGGTGGATAGATTGAGATATTTATGGCACTGGTAACATGCATGTAAATTAACAGGTCAGTTTGTGAATTCAGCAAAAAGGTAAAGAAAAACTTCCATCATTGATCCAAAGGCTTTTGCAGCTGAGAAAGTTCACAGAATATTTTATATTTCTTTTGAGCATATTTTCTGAAAGTTTATACTGGAATCACTTTGTGTTTGATTCAAAAATGCATAAAACGAGTAGTGCAAAGTAAAAGAAAGTTTGTTAATATTCTGAGGAATATTTAAAATTTACATTTATACCCGCTATTCATGACATGCTCATCAAATTAAGGGCGAAAAACTCGAATTTTCCAAAGTCCTCTCCACTCCCTTAGGAAGGATTTCCCACAAAATTTTTTATAATTGTAATCTATGCTATTTGAAAGGTATATTATTTAAAAAAAAAAATTAAGGGCGAAAAACTCAGATCATGAATTTTCTGAAGTCCTTTTCCCCTTCCCCATTGCTTTCTGCACGTTTTTCTTTTCATATTCATTTACTACACATTTTTTGTTTCCAAGTAATATTGTAAACATTAATCAAATTTTGAATAACAGAAATTAAATATCACAAGGAGGCATCAGGATTCTAGAAATGATTCAGTAGTGGGGAATGACCAAAAATTGGTTGGGTACCACTGACTGGTAGTAAACAAAAGACTTGTTTTGGTGTCCATTCCTGTCCTCCATGCAAGTGTGATTACAAGGTTATTGACCTCATTTGGAAACTGGTGGTAGCAACAGTATCCAGCTGTAGAAAACTCTGCCCCAACCTATTTCTGTAAATTTTATATATGTATCCTGACACAAGACACTAGGAAGAGCATCTAGCTTAAGAAACCATACCTAAGTAAATCTCACAATGGGGGAGTAAAGATTATTTGCCAACATAACATGGCAGTCCTGATTTAGGAAAATGTTGCTGTAATTTAGCCCCAGGAAACATCAACTCCAGCTGGCTATACAACACGATCTGTGTCCTTATATAACCTGGAAATTGCGATACACAGATATTGTTTTGAGCTGAGTGGGGGTGCTAGATTTCCTTGTTCGAAAATATAAGGACACAGATCGTGTCGTATAGCCAGCTGGAGACCATGTCTCCTGGGGCTAAATTACAGCAACGTTCGTCCTAAACCAGGACTGCCATGTTATGCTGGCAAATAATCTTTACTCCATACCTAAGCATGATGCAGTCCACCCACTCAGATTCTACAGAACTATGGTAGTACACACATGCACGTGGAATAAAAAGAAAAAGAACCAACTAACCTTGCAATGTGACTCTCTCTGATACAGTTTGTCCCAGTTGTGCTTGGAATATTTGACCATCATAATTCAGAGTAAGGTTTTCCCACTGGTTGGGCTGTTAAAGGAATTAAGAGTGTGACACAATAATAATAAAAAATAAATGTGCACTTTTAAAGCCTGGCCAGGTTCATGGGGCCCAGTTTCCAGTTTCAATGGCGTATGTGTTCCCCCACAGCTGGACGAGAAGCCAGTCCATTGCAGCATTACTCATTTTTGCCAGCTGAGTGGACTGGAGCAACATGAAATGAAGTGTTTTGCTCAAGAACACAATGCGTCACCCGGTCCAGGAATCGAAACCACAATCTTATGATCATGATGCTGACACCCTAACCACTAAGTCACACGCCTCCACTGACACAATAATGCTGTCACATAAATAAGACTGGTAACAGTGATGTAATTGTTTGTACTAGGGTCTAGTCGATTATACTGACCCCCAGTGCTCCACTGGTACTTGAAAAGATGAAGGGCAAAGTCAACCCTGAAATGCTGCTAGGAATTTTGTCTGCTGGAGTTGTGATTCAGCCAGCTCACCATCTTCTACTATGATGCTTAACGTAACAGCTCTATAGCAGCATAATAGGAGTGGCTGTGTGGTAAGTAACTTGCTAAGCAACCATATGGCATCTTGGGCAAGTGTCTTCTGCTATAGCCCTGGGTCGACCAATACCTTGTGAGTGGATTTGGAAGACGGAAACTGAAAGAAGCCTGTCGTATATATGTATGTGTTTGTCTCCCTAGCATTGCTTGACAACCAATGCTGGTGTGTTTACGTCACCTAACGGTTCGGCAAAAGAGACCGATAGAATAAGTACTGGGCTTACAAAGAATAAGTCCCGGGGTTGATTTGCTCGACTAAAGGCGGTGCTCCAGCATGGCCGCAGTCAAATGACTGAAACAAGTAAAAGAGTAAAGAGTATAGTAACACACTAGCAACATCATCATCATCATCTCTCCATGCTGGCATGGGTTGAATGGTTCGGCAGGGAATTATCCAAATTCCAACTGTCTTGTGGTGGCATGGTTTCTATAGCTGGATGCCATCCATTTAACAGTGTGCTAGGTGCTTCTGACATGACACTGGAACAGGTAGCATTATGATTCTGATATTTGGCACAATGCCAGCAATTTTAGGGTAGGTATAGTTGACTAGTTTTTATTTTATCAACACTACAGGTGCAGGAGTGGCTGTGTGGTAAGTTGCTTCTTACCAACCACGTGGTTCCAGGTTCATTCCCCATTGCGTGGCACCTTGGGCAAGTGTCTTCTAATATAGCCTCAGGCCGACCAAAGCCTTGTGAGTGGATTTGGTAGACGGAAACTGAAAGAAGCCCATCGTATATATGTATATATCTATGTTTGTCCCCTGAACATCGCTTGACAACCGGTGCTGGTGTGTTTGCGTCCCCGTAACTTAGCGGTTCGGCAAAAGAGACTGATAGAATAAGTCCTAGGGTTGATTTGCTCGACTAGAGGCAGTGCTCCAGCATGGCCATAGTCAAATGATTGAAACGTAAAAGGATGAAAGGCAAAGACAAAGTTGAACTCGGAGTGTAAAGTGCCAGACGAAATACTGCTGATCGTGTCCAGTATGCTAACGAAGCTGACAGCTCATTGTTTTAATAGTAATCCTTTAGGCACAAGGCCTGAAATTTTGCAGGAAGGGGCCAGTCAATTACATTGACTTCCCCAGTGCTCATCTGGCCCTTATTTCCTCAATCCCGAAACCATGGAAAGCAAAACCAAACTCAGAATGTGAAGATGGGTGAAATGCCACTAAGCATTTTGTCTGGCTCACCACTTCCCAATAATATCATAAAATAACATTATCCCTTTATTATGGAGATGTACTTGCATAGCAAGTAACCTGATCTGAGATCGTGTGCTGAAACAGAAAACAATTGCAGCATGAAATACGCCATTTAAAAACACACAAAAACTGTTAGATTCACTTCAATGTTTAAATTTATTTCTCAGTGAACAGGTCGCGGTCTCAAAGCGACGAAACTATTTTGACAAATTAAATTTAAATGTCGAAATGAATCAAACGTTTCTTGCGTGTTTTTAAATTAACCATTTAGCATTCAGATTAATCTGTCAAATGTAATCCTTATTTATCCACATTGCTTTGAACGAATCCTGCATCAGCTTATAGCATTGAGATTTTGATGAGGTAACTATTAGTTTTTAGAATAATACTAGCAGCATTGCCCGGGTATGTAAGAGCCCCTAGTAGGCAACGACTAATCCCAATCTAGTCCTTTCCCTCTAGGGGACGAAGGCACATGTGTAGGTTGCAATGTCTTCTCTTCACTCGAATACTTCTGTGTATACGATGTTCCTAGCTGTCCCTTTGGGCGAAAACATGAAAACATCATTGCACCTCCTAACGCTTGAACAGCCCACGTACAGCCCAGAAAATGTGTTTCATATAAAAATCTTAGATTCTCGACCCCATGTTGAATTTATCGATTTTTTCAGAACTGGGGGAACTTTTCAAAATTTTCGCTGCATTAGTTTTGAATTATGACATTGGGCTTGGGCTATGTGTGTGTCAAGTTTCATCAGAATCGGTTGAAAGCCGTGGTCAGGGTGAGGGTACAACCTGACAGACACACAGACAGACAAACTGCCGTTTATATATAGAGAGATTGTGCGCGATAGGTGTGAGAGGCCACATCTGGCTAGTTTGAATATAAAGCAGGTAGAATATTTACTAAAGGGCTAAAATATTAAATGGTTATACTGAACTAACACAGTGGTCACTCAGAAATGAGGGTGACTTGTAGTATAGCTTTTGTCATTTGTTTTAGTTGCCTATGTAACCATGGAAACAGACACCTTGCAACTGTTAATCTAACACAACATCCAGTGTGTTTGGTGCAGGAATCGAACCTATAACCTCATGATTGTGAGCTCAGTGCCTGAACCACTAAGCCATGTGTCAACAATATTAAAATATCAATACTGTAATAGAATTAAAGATACTTTGTTCCGTATATTATTGAGGCAATTGAATGGGAATGAACTTATATTCACTGCATCATGTCAAAAGCATTGGTACTGGTGATGTGTATAAAGCACCCAGTACACTCTGTATAGTGGTTGGCATTAGGAAGGGCATCCAGCTGTAGAAGCCATGCCAAAACAGACTATTGGAGTCAGGTACCACTCTCTGGCTTGCAAGCTCCTGTCAATCCGTCCAACCCATACCAACATGGAAAACAAACACTGAAAGATGATGGTCTCTGCTTCCAGAAATGGTAGGACAATTACCGCATAACAACACTACTATAATTTAAAGCCTTTACCGTATACTTTAGACGAAGGACTTTTGGTTCAGATTTATTTGTGTCAATCAGCATCAAAACATCCCTTGTTTTCCAGTTGAGAGCCAAAGCCACAGAGCTGGTCTTCTGACGGTTGTATTGGTAACAGTTAGATATTAAATAGTCAATTTGGTTCCTATGGCTTCCAGTGTCTTTAAACTTGATGTGAATTGTGAGCTTGTTACCAATGCGAGCACCAGAGAAGCGCCAAATTTTAATGTGGCTGTCATTATTAAAAACACCTGCTCCTTGTTGCGGATAGACGCCAAACACAGTGAGAGGAAGACCATTCCTTGATTTATCAGCAATTTGGTCACTGAAGTCCAAGAAGAATTCTGGTTCACATTCTAAAGTAAAACAAATATTATTATCATTAATACATAATTGCAGGAATGGTAATGTGGTTAAGAAGTTTGCTTCCCAACCACATGGCTTCAGGTTCAGTTTTACTACATGGCACCTTGGGGTGGGGGGCAACCTAAGCCTTGTGAGTGGAAACTCTAGAAGCCTGTTGAATATATATATGTTTAAGTCACAATATACGCTTTCAAGTAATCTGGTGGTACTCATAAAAGAAGCTCAACGTATCATTGTACAAACCATATAGAATATATACACAGACATGCAGGAAGTAAATAGACACCTTTAAATCTTCAAAATTTCTGACCTAAATGTCTTAATAGGTTTTCAGAAGTGTAGAATTTACAATGTAATTATTCTTCTTTATTCCAGGTGCCATTAAATTAAACATTTGCAAAGAGTAACCATACCATGCTCAAAAAATTCAGCAGAACTGTCAGATTTTCAAAGAGGTTGTATTGTTGGGCAATCTGAGGCTGGTCTTAGCCAGCGAAAAATTGCAGAAAACCTTCAAATTCCTCTTGCTACTGTTAATAGAATTAGAGTGCAATTCAAAAGCGAAGGAAAAGTATCTATAGATTCTCATCCCAGCCGACCTGGGCCCGCGGAAAGGAAGCTTTGCTGTTTGAAGAGAATTGTGGAAAACAAACCCCGTTCGAAGGCTTCTGACATTGCAAAACAGCTAGAAGTAAGTCCAAGAACGTGTGTTACATATCTACATAAGCTTGGGTATTATGGATGAGCAACTAGAAGAAAACCTCTCCTTCAACCAATCAATATCAAATAAAAGATTTTGTAAATTAAAGGTGTCTATTTACTTCCTGCATGTCTGTGTAGATGGACAGATATAGATATAGACATATATAGGTAGATATATACTCAGATTTATGTATGTAAGGAAGTTATATACATACACATTCACAAACACACATTCACACACGTACCTATATGCATGCACATAGCATATTTTATCCTTGTTTACAAACAGAATTAAGTATGTTCCTACTTACCTGTAACTTCAACAGATCCAATGACGCACTGACATCTAGTGTGATTATAGATAGTGCCTGCAGAACAAGGTCGAGGTCTCATTCCATGACCAGGGACAAATTCCAGGTAATATCGTCTGTCCTTGTGGAATGGTTTCAGGTGGCACTCTGTATAATATTACAAGACAACGATTAATTCTTATTGCATTTAGTGGTCACAGCAGGATTACAGTAGTTTAGTAATGAGGGTTGTGTTAGAATGGACATGGGAAGACGGGAAAGAAATGAAGCAAGCATGCTCTGTTGAATGTGCTTTTCCATGCTTGCATGGATCGAGCTGAATTTGTTGAGGCACATTCTCTATGGCTGGATGCTCTTCCTGTCACCAATGCTCACTCGTTTCCAAGCAAGGTGAGATTTCCCTTTGGTTTTTTTTCCTAGAAGACTGGAAACAAAGACACTCATTTACAATCACAGCATGATATTAAAACAAGGGTATATATATATATATATATATATATATATACACTGGCTTCCGTGCCAGAGGCATTTAAAGGGCACCATTTGAGCGTGATCGTTACCAGCATCGCCTTACTGGCACCTGTGCCATTGGCATGTGTAAAAAAATTCGAGCAAGGTCATTGCCAGTACCGCCTGACTGGGCCCCATGCTGGTGGCACGTAAAAGCACCCACTACATTCTCGGGGTGGTTGGTGTTAGGAAGAGCATCAAGCGGTAGAAACTCTGCCAGATCAAGACTGGAGCCTGGTGCAGCCATCTGGTTTACTAGCCCACAGTCAAACCGTCCAACCCATGCTAGCATGGAAAGCGGACATTAAACGACAATGATGATGATGACACACTGTATATATACATACATATACTGTGTGTATCATCATCATCATCATCATTTAACGTCCGCTTTCCATGCTAGCATGGGTTGGACCTGTATATATATATATATATATAGAGAGAGAGAGAGAGAGAGAGAGAGAGAGAGAGCGTGATCGTTACCAGCGTCACTTTACTGGCACTTGTGCCAGTGTGCAAGTGGCACGTAAAAAAAACACCATTTGGGCGTGGCCATTGCCAGTACTGCCTGACTGGCCCTCGTGCTGGTGGCACGTAAAAAGCACCCACTACACTCTCGGGGTGGTTGGCGTTAGGAAGAGCATCCAGCTGTAGAAACTCTGCCAGATCAAGATTGGAGCCCGGTGCAGCCATTTGGTTTGCCAGTCCTCAGTCAAATCGTCCAACCCATGCTAGCATGGAAACGGACGTTAAACGATGATGATGATATATGACGGGCTTCTTTCAGTTTCTGTCAACCAAATCCACTCACAATACTTTGATTAGCCTAAGGTTATAGTAGAAGGCACTTGCCCAAGAAGCTATGCAGTGAGACTGAACCCAAAACCATACGGTTGAAAGCACATTTCTTACCACACAGCCACACGTGTGTGTGTGTAAAATGAATATAGAGTTCTCTTACCTGGTGGTACATATGATGATGGCGTGAGTTCCTGCTGTTCTCCAAGAGCCTCATCATTGAAATTACCACTTATTTGAAAATCTCTTGAATTCCCATTCGGAACAGCAGAAGGTCTTTCATTTCTTGCATCCATGATTTCATCTTCACCCTGGCCCTTTGAAAGGAATGGTAAACGTCCCTGAATATTGTGAACTTTTTGGAAACCATCCTCAAAAAGGTTCTTCTTTGCTGTTGTCACTCCCATGCTTTCAACTGGAAAGAAATCCTGTCGAGTCAAATGTGGAGATTCCTGGACCATTCCATTTTCTTTTGTTCCTGTATTGACACCAGATGGAAGGTTTTGGTTACTATTACCAAATGAAGTTGGTCCATTGACCTGAAACTTATATTCTTGTCCAAATCGTTCACGATTAGACCTAACAACAGAATCATTAATCAGATTATCTTGAAAATCTTCATTATTTCTGCCAACAGACCCTTTTGCTTTCCCACCCTCAAATACACCTGATGCAGCCACATTATGTTCATTTAAGCTGATTTTGGCATTTTCTGGAAATCTTCCTGATGGATTGAGTTTTGGTGAGTTTACTGACAATGAAGCCTCTGCTTTAGAACTGCTCTGTTCAGAGTTGACATGGAATCTATTTTCCAAGTTTTGCTCTTTAATGGATGAATCTACAGCTTTGACTTTTGCTTTAGCATCTGCAAGATTTTGTCCCTTTTCAAAATCGGTTGTCACCTGAACAGTAGAATCAGTTCGGAGTTCTTTGTTTTTACCTTCTTGAATGTTTGGTTCCACCAAATTTTCTGATTCTGATAAATAAATGGAATAAACACAATAATTATAAGCCTTTTTTTTTTACTATAGTCACAAGACTTGACATTTTGGGAATGGGATGAGACATCGACTCACCCCCACCACCATCCTGCATAACTGGTACTTAATTTATCGACTCTGAAAGAAGGCAAAGTCGACTCTGGCTGCATTTGAACTTAAAATGTGAAGACAGACAAAATACCACTAAGCATTTCATCCAGTGTGCTAACAATCCTGCTAGCTCGCCGCCTTAAACACAATAATAATAATAATAATAATAATAAACACAAAAACACAGTAATAAACTTTTAACAATAGTCATCAATTAAATGATGACGTGTGTGTGCATGCGTGTAGGTGTGTGTGTGTATGGCTTAGTGGTCAGGGCATTCAGCTCACAATCATAAAGTCACGAAAGTGGTTTCCAGTGGCATGTTGCTTCCTTGAGCAAGACACTTTACTTCACCTTGCTCCAGTCCACTCAGCTGGCAAAAACTAGTTATGTCTGTAATCCAAAGGGCCAGCCTTGTCACACTGATTATGTGCCACACTGAATCTCCCTGAGAACTGCATTAACAGTATGTCTGTGGAGTACTCAGCCACTTGCAGGTTAATTTCAAGAGCAATCTGTTCCGCTGATTGGATCAGCTGGAACAATTATCATCATAAACAATAGTTTAGTTTAATCAGCTCTTAATCCCTCAGTAGACGTTAATCTATTGATCCATTATACTTACCAGTGTTTAATTCATAGTAATTCCTCGTTTTACTTGTAACCAAATTGTAATTGCTTCTGTTGAACTTGGATAAATAGCAAATTTCATAAAGTAAATCAAACTCAAAGGAAATGCATGGCCTGGTTTTGAGACAGAGTTCCGCACACCTGTCTACTGTGTATTGAGAAAAGGCCCCAAGTTGGCCGCTGCCAGGAAGTGTGTAGGAAACAAGGGGTGCAAAACGGTCAATTCCTGGAAATATATAAAAATATATTGAAGTTAAACTTTAAGAAAAAAATCAAACATGTTAGTATGCCAATGTATGTCTATATATGTGTGTATGTAGAGGCGCAATGGCCCAGTGGACGGTCATAGAAAAATATTTAGGAAAGACTTCTGCCCATCCACCCCAATTTTCTCTCTTTTTTTTCTTTTTTTTTTCCAAAAACCCCCATTTTCAGATATGGAGATTCCGGAAAATTGCCAAAAAATCGGCATTTTGAAATTTGGCCCCCCCCCCCGCTTCTATTTCTTCATTTTTCACTAACCATAACCCTAAATGCAACCCTAACTCTAACTACAAATATTTTTGGAAATTTTTTCAGTATCATTAATCTCCATATTTTTCTCCATATTTTTTTTTAAAAAGTGGGGGGGGGGGATTTAAAAATGCTGATTTTTGCCAATTTTTTTGCAGATTCATATTCTCTGTAGCCGAAAGTGGGGATTTGTGTAGAAAAAAAGATTAAATAAAAAAAGTGGGGTTTTTGGTGGGTACAAAATGAAGTCTTGCCAATATTTATTATCTTAAATTAGAATGAAATAAAACATTTTCCATTTGTCTAATTCCTATAACCACTCTGTTATTATACTCCCTTTCCTCCTGTCACCAAGCCTAGTATGTGCACTCATCTTGTACCTTTCTGTATCTCACTTTTACTCTTTCTCCTCTATATATAATATAAAGAGTGACTGAAGAGATCAACCTACCTACATTCATATTGGCTTTTATTATATATATTATCATATATGCATGAGCGCGCACACAAACACAGATACACTCACCTGATAAAGCACTGGTTACACCATAGAACATCAGCAGAATTATTGTCTGAAATGGTTTCATGTTGTTATATGGCTTGAGTAGATTTCTGTGACCCTATAATGAGGAACTGAAGAAAACATTAAATTTTAGTCATAGAAACAGATACAACAATAACAACATCAACAATAAGATACATAACTCTTTTACTTGTTTCAGTCATTTGACTGTGGCCATGCTGGAGCACCGCCTTTAATCTAGCAACTCGACCCCAGGACTTATTCTATCGGTCTCTTTTGCCGAACCGCTAAGTAACGGGGACATAAACACACCAGCATCGGTTGTCAAGCAATGCTAGGGGGACAAACACAGATACACAAACACACACACACACATACATATATACGACGGGCTTCTTTCAGTTTCCGTCTACCAAATCCACTCACAAGGCTTTGGTCGGCCCGAGGCTATAGTAGAAGACACTTGCCCAAGGTGCCACGCAGTGGGACTGAACCCGGAACCATGTGGTTGGTTAGCAAGGTACTTACCACACAGCCACTCCTGCGCCTTTTTATTATCTTTTAAGGCAGCAAGAGCTGGCAGAACTGTTAGCATGATGGGCAAAGTGCTTTGTGACATTTCATCTGCCTTTATGCTCTGAGTTCAAATGCCAACAGGGTTGATTATGCCTTTCATTCTTTTGGGGTCAATAAACTAAGTACCAGTTGAGTACTGGGGTTGATGTAATCGACTTACCCATCTGCCATGAAATTGCTGGCCTTGTGCCAAAATTTGAAATCGTTATTATTAAGGTGGTACAACAGCTGTACTGTTATATGTCAGTGTATGACTTTGGTAATTCATAGTCTCAGAAATTAAACTACAATCTTCACAAATTCTGATGTTTCAAACCAATGAAGCAGCTCAGGTGTAGAAGACTTCCTCAACTAAATCTCTTCCCCTGTCTTTACCATGAGCACCACATATTTTGATTAAATTATGAGGGACAGGCATGGCTGTGTAGTTAAGAATTTTGTTTTGGGTTCCGTTTTAATGCATGGCACCTAGTGCAAGTGTCTTCTATTGTAGCCTCAAGTGTAGACCAAACTGGTAAGGATATATTCAGTTATGATAATCTTAACTAAAGGCTAACATTGTAAAGTACAATGATTATCATCTTCCAATAGAAGTGAAACCGGTCTGTAATAATATTGTTTGGAGTAATTTAATTCATTACAATAAAAAAGGAATTGTGCATCTTTTTTTATTATTATTGCTGTATGTGTATATACATACATACATGTTTGTTCCTTCTCGAGCCATGCCTGGCTAATAAGGGCCAGTTTCCCAGTTTCCTTGATGTATAGATTCTCCACCTGGATGGGATGCCAGTCCGTCGCAGGTGAGCTGCAAGATGCAGGAGGAAAGAGTGAGAGAAAGTTGTGTCGAAAGAGTCAGCAGAATTTCGCCATTGCCTTCTGCCAGAGCCGCGTGGAGCTTAGGTGTTTCGCTCATAAACACACACACATCGCCGCGATCCCTCGACCGCGAGTCCACTTCTCTAACCACTAGGCCATGTGTCTTCACATACATACATACATACATATATCCAAATATAGAGGTAGGGTCAAAAATTGAGGGTTGGGTGGGTGGGTGGGGGCTAAATGCCAATTTAGAAAAGATAAAAATTTTATCAAAAAGAAAAATGAAAAACAAAACGTTATTACCAACTGTGATGTAGCCAGGGTTGACATACTGAAAGAGGTGGGGAATTTTCTGTTCTGCAGACCTAATTTCAACAATGGCAACACAAAAGATTCGATGGATTGTCAGAGAAAAAGTATTTCATATGTAATGGATGTACATAAGTAGTTTGTAGCAACCGTATCCAAGGAATAATACTTCTTACCTTGTTAGAAATATCGTGCACACTTTTTTTTAAAGCTAAGTCCACATTGTAAAGTGGTTGGTGTTTGGAAGGGCATCCAGCTGTAAAAACCATGCCAAAAGAGGCCCTGCCAGTGCTGGTGTCACATAAAAAGCACTCAGTCCACTCTGTGGTGTGGTTGGTGTTAGAAAAGGCATCCAGTCATTAAAAAAACCCCTGCTAAAACAGACTGTGAAGCCTGGTGCAGTCTTCTTCCAAACCAGCCTCTTTCAAAGAGTCCAACCCATGCCAGCATGGAAAACAGACATTAAATGATGATGATGACCGAATCAGTTGTAGAGGTGGGTGTTATAAAAACACACAGTAATCAGAATATGGTGAAGGTGCAAAACTGTTTCAGGGAACCATTACCCGTACCAACAGCAAAGGATTCTCTCTGAGAGTGAAGGGTGGGCTGTTTGCTGCCTGTGTATGGCATGCAATAGAGTATGGCTGGCTAGTAATGAGACACATGGGCTGATGACAGAGGATATATGAAAAGTGTACAGATATTACGTGAGTATCTTCTGCTGGATGTGAAATGTAGGCTTGGCTGAGCGACAGAGTTGTCTTTGCTGCTGGGTACAAGAAAGAAGACTGCAACAATTTGCATATATGACGTGTAGGAATAATGATAGTTGAGTGAAAGAGTGTCAAATGATGCTGGTAGGAGGAGTCTGTGTAGATGATGGAGATGGAGAATGTAGGAAGAAGTGATGTAGTTTGATCTTAGAATGTGAAGCATCGCAATGGAGATGATGTAAAATCTTGATGATTGAAAAAACAGACAAATATATATATATATATATATATTAATCAATTTAGGGTAGTAAAAAATTCGATAGAAATTTATCACTACCAGCGGCCCAGTGGAAAAGAAAAATAGTCATGAGACTAAAATGTAAATATATAACAATTTAGGAATGGCCTTAACAGGCCATTCGGGCTGCTCTGTCTAGTGGACGAATGGCCTGTTAAGGCCATTCCTAAATTGTTATATATATATATATATTATATATATATATATATATATATATATACACTCTTACTCTCTTTTACTCTTTTACTTGTTTCAGTCATTTGATTGCAGCCATACTGGAGCACTGCCTTTAATTGAGCAACTCGACCCCGGGACTTATTCTTTTGTAAGCCTAGTACTTATTCTATCGGTCTCTTTTGCTGAACCGCTAAGTAACGGGGACATAAACACACCAGCATCGGTTGTCAAGCAATGCTAGGGGGACAAACACAGACACACAAACACGCATATATATATATACGACGGGCTTCTTTCAGTTTCCGTCTTCCAAATCTGAGGCTATAGTAGAAAACACTTGCCCAAGGTGCCACGCAGTGGGAGTGAACCCTGAACCATGTGGTTGGTAAACAAGCTACTTACCACACAGCCACTCCTGCGCCCATATATATATATATATATATATATACATATATATATATATATATATATACAGACATATATATATACACACACACACACACGCACACATATACAAAATGTTTGTGTGTATGCAGTTTCAGGGCTATAGAAGTATGAAAAATTGTGTCCAAAAACAAAACTGTACACATAATGAAAATTAAATTAAAGATTATAATCACCTTTTTATAATTTTCTGGTAACTTCTGATTAGAATTATCCCTTTGGGATCCACTGCTGAGACAATCTTGTATGTATGTTTATATACACATATATATTTATTTATATATGTGTGTATATATCATGTACTTAAAACTGTCGATACAATACACTAACATATAAAAAACATTTGTGTATATGTTATTATACGCATATAAAGTTATACAGGTGTGTATATTGTATATACCAATGTATGCAACTGCACTGGTGTCATACAGATTGTAAACTTTCACGGTATAACAGTCTGTTTTTATACTGTTAAAGGTGTTACCTGTCTGTCTGTCTGTCTCTTTGTGCATTTCCATTGCATCATGTCTTTCTACCTGTTTCCTTAATCTTTGATTTAAAATTTCAAACACCCACACAATCTCTCTCTCATTCTCTCTGCCTCTCTATCTCTCTCTCATTCTCTCTGCCTCTCTATCTCTTCTCTCTAATACTTCTTCCACTTTTCCTTCCATTTTCCCAGTTTGTCAGTTCCATCCTTTATCAGGTCTTCATCTCTCATAAATCATACGGACCCCTATTCCTCACCCTTTACCCCCCCCCACCTACATATAGAGTACATCTTCTGCCTCTCTCTCTCCCTCCTTCCTTTTTATTTCCTCATCAATCATACATTCTCCCCCCCATCTCCTCCTCTGATCTCACAATTCTCTCTCTAAGTTTCTACCTCCCACCTTTCCTCCTTCACACTTCTACCAGAGTCTCTCCCTCTTTCACCTCTCTCTTTATCTCTCAAGTCCCCTCCTCCTCTATTTTTGTCTCCCCCACAACTTCAGTTGTTTTGTAGAGGCCTAATGACTCACACACACACACAACCACAAAAACACATGCCCATATCATTGTCATCATCATCATCATCATCATTTAACATCCATTTTCCCATGCTGGCATGGGTCGGATGACTTGACAAAAACCAACAAGCTGGAGGAGAGTACCAAGTTCCGAGTTCTGCTTTGGCATGGTTTTTACAGCTGCATGCCCTTTCTAATGCCATCAACTTTACACAGACTACTAGAAGCCTTTTATATGGCACCAGCACCAGTGAGGTCATCAAATAACTCAGAAGATGAGACTGACCAACAGGGGTGGCTGCAGTATTGAATGGGGTGGCTTTAGGCTAGGTGATCAATGGTTAACCCTTTCGTTACTGTATTTATTTTGGGATTTATTTTATTTTATTTTTATTTTATCTAGTTTCAGCTCACGACCTGTGGCCATGCTGGGGCACCGTCATTTATAAAGGGAATGCTAACAGCACCTAGGTTTCCCATGCGGTCACCCATCTAAGTACTAAGTAGGCTCGATGTTGCTTAACTTCGGTGATCAGACAAAAACCGGTGCTTTCGACGTGATATGGCTCTGTATTTCTTTCAATTACTTTAAATATAACAAAGAATTTAGTAAAATAACTTAGTTATCATTAAGCTAGTGTTAGGAACATAAATAGTGACTAAGGTTTGATGGAAGATTTTAATTCAAAACTTATGAAAACAAGACATTTGTACTTAGAGCCAGAGCCAATTTCAGCCAGGTTGGTAACAAAAGGGTTAAAGTATGACAGAAGGACAGGAACAGATGTCTTGGAGTAGAGAAGATATATGTCTATCCCAGTCAAAAAAGAAAAGAAGTTTATGAAGAGGTGCCAGGGTGTAAGATATACATACAGATGGAGCCCCATCATTTTTGAGGATTCAGCTGTTTGATCAAATAGTAAGTGGCTGAGTATTCTACAGACATAGGCGTAGGAGTGGCTGTGTGGTAAGTAGCTTGCTTACCAACCACATAGCACCTTGAGCAAGTGTCTTCTACTATAGCCTCGGGCCGACCAAAGCCTTGTGAGTGGATTTGGAAACTGAAAGAAGACCGTCGTATATATGTATGTGTGTGTGTATATGTTTGTGTGTCTATGTTTGTCCCCCTAGCATTGCTTGACAACTGATGCTGGTGTGTTTACGTCCCCGTAACTTAGCGGTTCGGCAAAAGAGACCAATGGACTAAGTACTAGGCTTACAAAGAATAAGTCCTGTGGTCGATTTGCTTGACTAAAGGCGGTGCTCCAGCATGGCCACAGTCAAATGACTGAAACAAGTAAAAGAGACGTGTGTACCGTTAATATGATTCTCAGACAAACTCAGAGAGATGCAAGAGAGACAAGCAGGACCTTTTGAATTACAGGTACAATCCCTCCAACAAGTGCCTCATTTCATCAACCCAAGGCCATGGTAAAAAACACTTACCCAAGATGCCATGCAATGGAAGAGAACCTGGGACCTTGCAATTGTATAACAAATTTCTTAACCATTCAGCTATGCATATCATCTCTGTCCTGCAGCCTCCCACACTTTCTCTCTCCTTCTCCTGCACTTCCCTTAGGATGGGCAACCATATATTTTCTTTGCGCTTAGCGCACCTGTTTCTATCTTGATCCCTGATCTTTCTCTCGCCAGCTGGGTAACCTTGTACTCCCTCTTCAGCAAGACACCTATATCTATCTCACTATAACCTTTTCATCATCACCTCCTCCCCTCTTAAAAGTTTTCGTCTTGCAAGTACTTGGTGACCCTGTCAGTGCAGATGTTACTTAAAAGCACCCAGTCCATACTGTAAAGTGGTTGGTGTTCAGAAGGGTATCCAGCTGTAAAAACCTTGCCAAAACTGACCTCGTTTGTGCTTGTGTCATATAAAAAGCACTAGGTCCACTCTGCTGAGTGGTTGGTGTTAGGAAGGGCATCCAGCTGTAAAAATGCTGCAAAAACAGTCACAGAAGTACCCATGCTAGCATGGAACACGGATGTTAAATGACGATGATGATGATGATGATATATATATATATATATATAAAATGAGTAGTATAAGATATAGATTCAGAGAATCATGTGGCTATCACAGTAAGCTCCTCCTATGGACTCCGCTACCAGTCCACATCATAATCAATTACAAAGTAGTGTATTGTAAAGTATCCATGTAACTAACACAGTGGTTCTCAACTGGGGTCCATACGGCCCTTTAGGGGTCAATATAAGATTTTGCTGTTAAAATTTATCTGCAATAAATTAGTTATACATCAACATTACACAAAATGTTTTAAGAATTATTTTATACAATACAGTTCTATATTTAAGAGATGGGGAATCATATACATTGTTTACATTCGATGGATATTTGTCCTCATCTTGTTTGTTACTAACACAACGTTTCGGCTGATGAAATCAAATAGGGATAGAAAAGTGGACTAGGGATCAACAGGGGTTGATAAAAATTCAATTATTGAAAAAGTTTAACCTTAAATCTGGTATATGCAATCAAGGAAACTGGATGTTTGAATGAGATTTCTTCAGCTCTAATATAAGAATCAGTGAAATAAACTTTCACTGAGGTTGCAAATAGGTTCTCAGCTGAATAAAACTCTGGTATATACAGTTGGAGCAATGTTAAATTAAAATGACCATCTATGGATCACACTAGGGATAGGCTTTGAATATACGTCAATGAAAAGGTCTAAAAAGGCGAAAATGCATCTGGTATTCTTGCTGGTTGCTGCTGGGGTGAGTTTTCGTCTCACTTCAATATTTATTGTTTTTAACACAGCACATCCATAAAAGATGTTATCTCTAGATGAAAATCAACTGTAACTGGCCTATCAGCAGTGTACATACATTGAGCATGATACGCAGCTGGCTTTTTTTTTAAATTTGAATATTTCAATCATATCTAATCTGTGTCTTGGTGACGGAGGAAAGCTGTCAAAGCCAGAGGGGATTTTACATGAATTTACTGAGCTATTGCAAGGGAGATAACTGTTAATAAACTTTTTTCATGAAGGAGCCCCCTTGAAGTCGTTCAACCTGCTAAACATTTAGATATTTCCCTCATTTTAAACTCTGCACTATTTTTTTTTTTACAAAAAGGAAGGCGTGGGATAAGTAGTACTAGATACAATAAAACATAAATGTTGACCTCGTCTGCCTTAGTGAGTGAGATTGAAGGATAAACGAGATATCGTGGGATAGATAGGGACGTATATTCCCCCACAAAACCCTATTTACATAATGTAGGTCATCGTAAATAGATAAAGGGATCAATATACATAATAACTTTATTAATGATAGACAGAAAAGGAAGACTATGAGGTCGCAGAAAAGCTTGTGTAACGAGATGTGTAAGAATAATGTCTCCTCACCAAGGATTAGCAGAATCATAACAGCTTCAGACGAAATAGGTTTGAGGCTATTTCTCTCAGCTCTTTATGCTATGAGTTCAAATCACGCTGAGACTAAGTTCGCTTTTCATCCCTCCAAGGTTGAAAATTAAAGACCAGTCAATGGTATTGACGAATTTCTCCGCCCTCAAAATTATTTTTATCTTTTGTCGTTTACTCGTTTCAGTGGCCAGGCTGGGGCATCACCTCAAAGAGTTTTTCAGTCGAAAGAATCTACTCAATATTTATTTCTTTAAACCTGGTACTTATTCCATTGGTCTTTTTCGCCAAACTGCTAAGTTACAGGTATGTAAGCACCAAGACTGGTTGTCATGCAGTGTTGGGGCACCTTGGACAAATGTCTTCTATTATAGCCTTGGGCTGACCAAAGCCATGTGAGTGCATTTGGTAGACGGAAACTGAGAGAAGCCTACTGTGTATATAAACACACACATATATACATGATGGGCTTCCTTCAGTTTCCAGTTACCAAATCCACTCAGAAGGCTTTGGTCAGCCCAAGGTTATAACAGAAGACAGTTGCTCGAGGTGCCACATGGCAGGACTGAACTTGGAGCCATGTGGTTGAAAAGTCAGCTTCTTACCACGCAGTCACACCTGTTTTGTGTTAAAATTAAAAACAATTAAGTGTAGGAGGTAATTTTCTAATGAGCTGCATCTGTAGCCCACTTCCTTCCCTTATTACGAAAGGGAAGAATTCAGGTGTTCTCACTTTGATTTTATCACCATCATTCTGACACACCTGTTGGATAGGTAAATTTACCTGCAAGTTTTAATATCCAGTTTGAAATAGCTGAAAGGCATTTATATCTTGGTTAAAGCTTTTGCCAGCCAAACAGGTGTGCTCAAGAACAGCGTGGTGTATTTTTAAAAATTTAGTCTTGGTGGTGGTGACGTGGAGTTACTGTCTTCATCTATGACTAATTTGTGTGTGTACGTAAGCACACACGCATACTTTTGCAACATCTACATGTATATCTATGTTTAGTGATATACAAATACGTATCACGAATACAAATACATTCTCATAGCTATTGATAGACACATATGCAGATTTTACAAAACGTGTCAATGCAGATTGATTGATTGATAGATAGATAGATTGACTTGATATTATAATATATCATCATCATCTGATGATGATGATGTATATACATATATATAAATACTAAGATGGATTGATATAGAGAGATAACTTGATTTTATATATACAGACAGACAGATGGCTTGATATTATATATATTACACACACACAGATAGATATAGATGGATTGGACAGATAGATAGTTGGAAAGATAGGTAGATAGATATATAAATAGATAGGAAGATATATATATAATTCTATTTATTATAAACCTAAAACTTAATTTCACTAACTATTATTCTGAGTCTCATATATGTTTCCCCACCATCAGATAACAGATCACAAATCTGAAACTCAAAGCAGCAATTGTTGAAATTTTTTCCTTAGAAATAAACTTAGATAAGATCCTACAATATATATTATGAGGACACTTCATTATCTTTCTTTTTCACTCATTTTTTTTTTTTGTGCCTAGCAAAATCTACATACATACCTATGTCCAAAGTTTCTGGAGTAGAGAACGGGTCAAAGATGAACTGACAATAATTGAACACAGAGCATGTATGGAAATATGTGTGGACCTGGTTGTGTGGTTAACAAACTTGTTTTGTAACCATGGTATTTTAGGTTCAGTCCCACTGCATGGTTACTTGGGCAATTGTTTTCTACTAAACCTATGGGGCTAACCAATGCCTTGTGGGTTTGGTAAACAAACACCGTATAGAAGCCTGTTGTGTGAGTGTGTGTGTGTGTGTGTGTAAAGGCTTCACTTCCACACACGCCAGCTTAATTTAATTCTTCCCTAGTCGAAAAACACCTGTTGTTAATGTCTTGTTCGTATTTGTAATTGTATACAATTTCTCCATTTTTTGCATCCTTGTTTTCATATACATTTGCTTGCTTTCTTCCAAAGAATGGGTGATCAAGAATTTGATGTGAAAAGATTGCAACCAGAAATGAAACACAGCAGCTATTCTGTGAAGGTCTGGGAAGCAATTTGGAGCATGGTTGATCAGAGCTGGTGGAGTGTGAGGGTAAAATAAACTCAAATAAAAATGTGTGCATATAGCAGAAAGGACTCCTTCCAAACTTCTCCAGTGGTGAAATGATTAAAGAAGACTCTCTATTTATGGAAGATGGGATTCCTTGTCACACGGTTAAAATGACCCAAGATTTGTTGGAAAAGAATGGCATTAGAAAGCTTCCATAGCTAATCTAGTCACCAGATATGAACTGTATAGAACACCTCTGGGGCATAATGGAAAGGACATTTCGTAAACAGAACAAGAAAGCCTCTTCAAAGCCAGATCTTTTGAGATTATTGCATGAAAGTCAACAAGAAATTCCGCAAGAGAATATTCACCATCTGATCAGTAACATGCCTAATAGGGCCCTTGCATTGAAAAATGCAAAGGGCATGTCTACTCTTTTACTTGTTTCAGTCATTTGACTGTGGCCATGTTGGAGCACCACCTTTAGTCAAGCAAATCGGCCCCAGGACTTATTCTTTGTAAGGCTAGTACTTATTCTATCGGTCTCTTTTGCCGAACCGCTAAGTTACGGGGACATAAACACACCAGCATCGGTTGTCAAGCGATGTTGGGAGGACAAACACAGACACACAAACATACACACACACACATATATATATACACATATATACGACGGACTTCTTTCAGTTTCCATCTACCAAATCCACTCACAAGGCTTTGGTCGGCCCGAGGCTATAGTAGAAGACACTTGCCCAAGGTGCTACGCAGTGGGACTGAACCCTGAACCATGTGGTCGGTAAGCAAGCTACTTACCACACAGCCACTCCTACGCCTAAATATCAAATGTTCACATTATAATAACTAACAAATAATTTGAATGGATAAATTCAGATTTAAATAAATTTTAATGATTATAAGGGTGTCAATTTACTTCTTTCATGTCTGTGTATATATAATGGCACTCTGTTGGTTATGATGATGAGGGTTCCAGTTGATCTGATCAACGGAACAGCCTGCTCGGGAAATTAATGTGCAAGTGGCTGAGCACTCCACAGACACGTGTACCCATTCAGACTGACCCTTTGAAATACAGGTACAACAGAAAGAGTGAGAGAAAGTTGTGGTAGAAGAGTACAGCAGGGTTTGCCACCAGCTCCTGCTGGAGCCATGCGGAGCTTTAGGTACTTTCGCTCAATAAACACAATGCCCAGTCTGGGAATTGAAACCGCGAGTCCACTGCCCTAACCACTGG
The DNA here is from genome assembly GCF_006345805.1 of Octopus sinensis. Lineage (NCBI taxonomy): Eukaryota > Metazoa > Mollusca > Cephalopoda > Octopoda > Octopodidae > Octopus > Octopus sinensis. The sequence continues at coordinate 5,326,439 of NC_043013.1, forward strand.
GCCATTGCACATATCCCATCAATCTAAAAACTCTCCCAACCTCATTGACTATTTCCTTATCTTCCATGGCATTTTAATCTCTCACATGTCTTTTCCCTAACCCTAACCCAATGACCGAAGTATTCAGGGTGTTGCCACTTTGATCTTATCACCTTTTTTCTGACACACCTGTCTGAAAGGTAAATTTACCTGCTAGTCTTACTATCCAGTTTGTAGTAGCTGGCAGGCATTTATAAATCTTTGCCAACCAAACCAGTTTAAGGACAGAAGAGTATATTTTCAAGAACTGAGGAGGGATAGGGGTAGGATTATTATACTAACCCAATTAATGTGTGTGTATATGTATGCATGTGCCTATATATATATATATGTGTGTGTGTGTGTATATATATATATATATATATATATGTGTGTGTGTGTATATATATATACGTCAAAAAGAAAATGGACGGGATACTAAAATGACATACATCAGCCAGTAGACATTCTATTATGTCTGTTTAATCCCAAACAAAAGGGAGTATTATAAGAATAGATACACATGCAAAGACTGTGTGCTACACAAATGTACACTAGTAATAGTAATAATAGTTTAAGGTTGGTTGGCTTCCCAACCTCTAACTCTCACAGAAATATATATGTATGTATGTATATATATATATATATTAGGAAGGGCATCCTGGAGTTAGGAAGGGTATCCAGCTGTAGAGACACTGCCAGATCAGACTGGAGCCTGGCGCAGCCTTCTGGCTTCCCAGACCCCAGTCGAACCGTCCAACCCATGCTAGCATAGAAAACGGATGTTAAACGATGATGATGATGATATATGCAAGAAGAAAATGAGGGTTCCTCCATATTCTTCTTGCATATATAATTTAAACTACGGTTTACCCGCTCAATTACCTACCACCGTTTACCTTTTACCAAGGACTGTACTTACGCAGGTAATTACCAGGAGTGCCTTTGGATCTAACCATCCCTTAGAGTTTTTAAACACCTCTAAATTATACCTATATATATATATATATATAATATATATATATATATATATATATATATATATATATACATATATATTATATTATAAAATTGGATTCAATCCTAAATCTGATTTTTCCCTGTAAGTTTGGATTTATTCCCTAATATTTATTATTAATTATATATATGTATATATATATATATATACACATACACATTTACATTAGACTTTTAAAAGAACTGAAACTTGACAGCTATGTTGTCAAAATTTTACTTCATCGTGAAAGGTAAATAAACCGACTGTGTCTATGAGATTATTGAGAGAGGAATTGGAACCATGTAGACAAGTTGCATATGAACCGAAAGATGCATGTCTCATTTGTAACACTTCATATGCAGATACAGGATTATCCACCATCCAGTCCACTCTGCTGAGTGGTTGGTGTTAGGAAGGGCATCCAGCTGTAAAAATCCTGCCAAAACAGTTACAGAAGTCTGGTGCAGGCTTTGGTCTGGCCAGCGCTTGTGGTATCGTCCCATCCATGCTACCATGGAACATGGACATTAAATGATGATGGATATGTGCCCCCATCTTATTTGTTGTTAGCACAACGTTTTGGCTGCTTTGTGCATGTGAATATGAAATTTTTTTGGTCCCATTTACTTTGGCTTACATTATATAAATAGATGCAGCACAGAATTTTGTCAGTGAACAGGTCGCGGACTCAAAGCGACAAAAATATTTCGACAAATTAAATTTAAATGTTGAAGTGAATCTAACGGTTTTTGTGTGTTTCTTAAATAGCTTATAAACACCTTCCACGCTGCAATTGTTTTCGTTCCAGCACACAATCTCAGATCAGGTCACTTACTATGCAAGTACATCTCTGTAATATATAAATAGGGTTTTTAGGAATAATTGTCCTTATCTGCATTACAAGTTCACGTTTTTTCTTCAATCTAGTCCACTAAACCACACGTGCTTGACACCTATGTTTTTAGCGTATCTAGTTCTACTTACCCTGCCATCTTTGGTTTGGCTGTGTGTCACCCTGGGTAAGTGTCTTCTACTGTAGCACTCAGGTTGACCAGTGCTTTGCAGATAAATTTGGGAGATAGAAACTGCATATGTGTCTGTGTGTGAGTACATATGTGTGTGTCTGCGTATTCTTTTACTTGTTTCAGTCATTTTGACGATGGCCATGCTGGAGCACTGCCTTTAGTCAAACAAATCGACCCCAGGACTTATTCTTTGTAAGCCTGGTACTTATTGTATCAGTGTCTTCTGCCGAACCACTAAGTTATGGGGGATGTAAACACACCAGCATCGGTTGTCAAGCGATGTTAAGAGGTAAACACAAACACACAAGTATATACATACACATACATATATACGATGGGCTTCTTTCAGTTTCCATCTACCCAATCCACTCACAAGGCTTTGGTCGGCCTGAAGCTATAGTAGAAGACACTCACCCAAGGTGACATGCAGTGGGACCGAACCTGGAATCATGAGGTTCGTAAGCAAGCTACTTACCACACAGCCACTCCTATGAATACATTCTATAAAGTGGTTGGCATTAGGAAGGGCGTCCAGCTATAGAAACACTGCTGCCAAAAGAGACAATAAGAGCCCATTGCAGCTCTCTGGCTTGCCAGCTCCTGCCCAGACTTCAGGTGATAGTTGTAAACGAATGTCACTGTTATGAAAGCAGCATCCTTCCATTCCAATCTTTTGTGAATACAAGTCTGGTGATGCGAATATTACCTTACTTGGAGACAGGTGAGGTTCAATGACAGGAAAAGCATCCAGCTGTAGAAGATGGCCCTCAACAGATTTCATCTGAGCTATGCAAGCATGGAAATGTGGATATTAAAATGATGACGATACTAGAATGTTTTCTATCACATGATGATTAACTTTGAAAATATACTTTTGTCCCCATGGGTAACATCAGGAAATATGGTATAAATACAATATTACCAATTTAACTTTCATCAAATTTCTTGGTGCTTATACAGATGATGAAATAATACCAATTCTCAAAAGAAAAATATTTATTACCTCAAAATAAAATTAAAACTAATTTCTCATCTGTAAAACTGTCATTTAGTCCCTTGACTTCTCTTCCATTTCTATAATGCTTTTTTTCTTACTGTGTGTGTAGCATTCTTTTACTCATTGCCTGTCACTAAGCCTAGTATGTGTACTCCTCCTAACTCTCCCTCTATGATTGGAGAAATCAACCAACTAACATTTATATCTGACACACAAACACACGTTTTGTGGAGTGTTTTCCTTTTAAAATACACTGCATTGGCGCATTCTTATTATTTCTTCACAACGGTCAACAATCTACCGGCAACCATCTGTTTTAAATTTATACAGCGGATCAAAAAAGAAAAAAAAGCAGGTTGAAAGTGGTAACCCTCACACCTTTTTCAGTGGTATATAAGAATAATGTATCTTTTCCTCGTTTAAGATGGTGATATGTGATTCGATGGATATTTAACCGCTATTTCTACAAGATCGAACAATCATGAGGAATCTCCCTCCGTGGATCCATCACCCAAGGGAGAGAAATCCTTAAAACCGAGATTGATAAAAAAAAAAGAAGCTACAAAAAAAAACTACTGTACTAGGGAAGTAATTCAGATTTCTTAATGGTAACGAGATGAAATCTTTTTGATACAAAAATGTAGTTTAAAATAGATTTCATTAATTGTTCTTTAACTCTTCATACAGTAATTACTAGATAAGCGAACTACACCAACGAGGGAGAATACGTGTTTCATCATGCTACTAGAAACAGCAGCCAAGTCAGCCTCATATCACACATTTGTCTTTGAAGAAAAGCAAAGGAAACGTTTAACAAAGTCACCTAGATATATACAAAAAGTTGTGATGGGCATGGCCGGAATCGCTTTCATCATCGATGAGTATTGAGCTATAACTAAATATGGATGTGAAAACAAGCACAGGCATGGCTGTGAGGTTAATTAGCTTACTCTTCAACCACTTGGTACTGAGTTCAGTTCCTCTGCATGGCACCTTGGGCAAGTGTCTTTTACTATAGTTCTGGGCTGGTCAAAAGCTTGTGAGTCGATTTGATAGATGGAAACCGAGTGGAAGCCTATTGTGTGTATGTTTGTATATACATATATATAGTATCTCTGCTGGATGTGTAATGTAAATGTACATGTTCGACAGAATGCTAGTGTTTTGAGAGAGAAGTTAGGCACAAGAGGAATTAGTTGCTGTGAGGAAAAGACAAGACTGCTCTGGTTCGGTCAAGTGATGTGTAGGGACAATGACAGCCCCATAAAGACATACCGATCTCTCAAAGCGGACGGAACACATGGGATGAGGTAGTGAAGAACAACCATGGGACAGCAAACATTTTAGGTGAGGTGGCACGTAAAAAGCACCATCCGATTGTGGCCATTGCCAGCCTCGTCTGGCACCTGTGCAGGTGGCACGTAAAAAGCACCCACTACACTCACGGAGTGGTTGGCGTTAGGAAGGGCATCCAGCTGTAGAAACATTGCCAGATAAGACTGGAGCCTGGTGCAGCCTTCTGGCTTTCCAGACCCCAGTTGAACCGTCCAACCCATGCTAGCATGGAGAACGGACATTAAACGATGATGATGATGATAAAGGGCTGAGATGCCTGGAACTTTGCTTACTCAACAGAAGTGTTAAGATCAGTCCCTCTGATGTTGAAAATCACCCATGTAGCACCACGTAAAAGTGCCTAGCACTCTGTAAAGTGCTTGTTATTAAGGACATCCAGCTGTAGAAACTATACCAAATCAGACTTGAGCTTGGTGCAGCTCCCCAGCTCAAGTCAAACCTTCCAATCCATGCCAGCATGGATAACAGACGTTAAATGATGATGATGACATATATCTACATCTATCTATCTATCTCTGGCACGTAAAAAGCATCCACTACACTCAGGGAGTGGTTGGCGTTAGGAAGGGCATCCAGCTGTAGAAACACTGCCAGATTTTACTGGGCCTTGCGCAGCCTTCTGGCTTCCCAGACCCCAGTTGAACCGTTCAACCCATGCTAGCATGGAAAATGGACGTTAAACAATGATGATGATGACATACACACATGTAAAGGTAGGTTGGTATTTCCTTGTCTTGACATTGTCAGACAAGCAGTGTCCTTCATTTCCAATCTTCCACGAAAGTATTTCTGGTCATGTGGGAAAATTAACAAACCTGGAAATAGGTGAGGGTTGAGATAGGAAAGGCATCCTGTCATAGACAAATCCATCCCCAAAAATTCATTCCAGCCTATGCAAGTAAGGAAAAGTGGACATTAAAACAAAGGTGATGATTCATGTGTGTTGGAAACAAGTAAAATGCTTTCTAATGCTTACATCAAGTATACTAAATAGTTTATTGTTTTATGCATGAAGATTTAACGTCTCAGAGATTTTGACAAGGACTCTTTCTTCATTCTTTTTGCAATGATATACCTGTGTGAATATGTATTCAGCTTTCTTTTGTCAAGACAAAATCTAGGAAATCTGTCTAGTCAGAATTGCAGACAGAAATCAGCATGGAAGTTCTACATTTTGATAAAGTCATGAATGAGGAAAACAAAGAAATCACTGCGACAATGGTTGGTATTGTGTTTACTGTTCGTAGAGACACACGAGAATTTAGTGAATAAACTGCTTTGTTGAGAAGAAAGAGCAGGAAGCAGGATCGATTGACAGATAGATAGAGAGGGGAATAAATAGATAGAAAGATAGAAGCAGATATATATATTAGATAGACAGATGAACAAACAGATAGAAAGAGGAGAGACAGACAGAAACAGAGGAAATAATAGCTGGACATTAGTGATGGATGGAAACAAATGACCAAATGCTGGCCCCAGGACATGCATCCTACAGTGCATAGTCTGTATTTGTCCCCCCCCCAACATCGCTTGACAATCGATGCTGGTTTGTTTACATCCCCATAACTTAGCGGTTCGGCAAAAGAGGCTGATAGAATAAGTACTAGGCTTACAAAGAATAAGTCCTGGGGTCGATTTGCTCGACCAAAGGTGGTGCTCCAGCATGGCCGCAGTAAAATGACTGAAACAAGTAAAAGAGTATGTATTTGGTTTAAATATTTTTATCTCTCAGTATGTGTGCATGTCATTGTCTTGATATCATGTGATAGTTGTAAATGAGTGTCACTGTCATACAAGTGGTGTACATTTCCAATGTTTTATGAAAAAGTGTCCAACCATGGGGGGAAACATTACTCTCACTTGGAAACAGGCAAGGGTTGGTGACAGGTAGGGCATCCAGCCATAAAAAAATCTGTTTCAATAAATCCCATCAAATTCATGAAAGTAAGGAAGAATGAATATTTGATGGTAAAACAAGGAGCGATTCTAAAAATGCATGGCGGTAAAAGAATAGGGTAGTTGATAGGTGTACGGTTCTACAAGATGCGAGTAGTAATCAGAAACACAACCAGAACAATTTGGGGGATTGGATCATGGAAGAAGCCTTCCTTATATTGTTCCCATTCATTTCCATGAACACGTGAAGGGTGAAGTTCATCCAGAGAGAATATTTGGAAATTTAATTTGTGGTATAAATGAAGTTTATATTTTAATTGAAATCAGTGCACCTCAACTGGGGTCCACTTGACCCTTAGAGGTCCTTATAAGATTTGTTAAAATTTATCTGCAATTGGTTATGCTTCTACAATAAACAAAATATTTAAACAATTTTTTTTTTTTAGATTACTTACATTTGACGGATATTTGTCATCTTGTTTGTTGGCTGATATACCCTCCACAGCCTTCTTCAGGTATCTTGGGGGAAATTTCAAACCTGGGTTCTCATTCCTAAGGTATTTTTCCTATGTTGTTGTTGTTATTATATTTTTGCAATTAAATATTATTAGGGATAGTATAAAAAAAAAATTCAGTTCTATATTTAAGAGATGAGGAATAATGTACATTATTTGCATTTGACGGATATTTGTCCTCGTCTTGTTTGTTGTTAACACAATGTTTCAGCTGATATACCCTCCATCCTTCATCAGGTGTCTTGGGGAAATTTCGAACCTGGGTTTTCATTCGTAAGGTATTTTTAGATATTATTATTCAGGTCACTGCCTGGAATTGAACTTGGAATCTTGGGGTTAGTAGCCCGCACTCTTGGCCACTATGCCATATGCCCGTGGGTTAAGAGCACAAGGCACTAACCCCAAGATTCCAAGTTTGATTCCAGGCAGTGACCTGAATAATAATATCTAAAAATACCTTACGAATGAGAACCCAGGTTCGAAATTTCCCCAAGACACCTGATGAAGGCTGGAGGGTATATCAGCTGAAACATTGTGTTAACAACAAACAAGACGAGGACAAATATCCGTCAAATGCAAATAATGTACATTATTCCTCATCTCTTAAATATAGAACTGAATTTTTTTTTATACTATCCCTAATAATATTTAATTGCAAAAATATAATAGGATTTTTTAAACAGCAAATGGTTATGACAGTCCATTTGAGAGAAACAGGAATCAAAGAGGTCCATAAGCAAAAAAAAAAAAGTTGAGAACCACAGATTTACATCAAGATGTAAAGGTCTTATTGAATTGATAAACCAGACGACAGCACAGAGCTCCAATATATGGCTTTGAAATGGTTTATACCGCTAGATGCCCTTCCTCACACCAACCACTTGACAGAGGGGATACATTTTGCATAGCACCAGCACTAGTGAGGTCACCAAATAACCAGAAAAACCCATTGGTTGACTGGCATTGTAGTATTGGGGGATGTGGCTTTATATCAAGTGTTGAGGGGTTAAAATATGATAGAGCCATAGGAAAGAGTATCTTGCTGAAGAGGAAACACATGACTTCCCAGGATAGAAAGAGAGAAAACGCGAGAGCATAAACATATTGTCAGACTTACATTTTCCTTCCTTCGTATTCATTTTCTTCCAGTTTTGTTGCTGCTTCAGGGTTTTTTAAAAAATTTCTTTCATTTATCGAAGTGTACACCTTGTTCACTGTTTGCTATACCTTTCTTAAAAATGCATATTTTTCAAAGAAATTTTCCAGAAATACATTTTAAATGACATAGATTATGATCATGTGGGAGAAAAAAAATTTCTTCTTCCAGCATTCACCAATATAATCATAAAGTACACTCTTGGAGATATATCTGCAAAGTTTCATTAACATTTTACTCTCTCTTTTACTTGTTTCAGTCATTTGACTGCAGCCATGCTGGAGCACTGCCTTTAGTCGAACAAATCAACCCCAGGACTTATTCTTTGTAAGCCTGGTACCTATTGTATCAGTGTCTTCTGCCGAACCGCTAAGTTACAGGGACGTGAACACACCAGCATTGGTTGTCAAGCGATGTTGGGGAAACAAACACAGACATACAAACATATATATGATAGGCTTCTTTCAGTTTCTGTCTACCAAATCCACTCGCAAGGCTTTGGTCAGCCCGAGGCTATAGTAGAAGACACTTGTCCAAGGTTACACACAGTAGGACTGAACCCAGAACTATGCAGTTCATAAGCAAGCTACTTACCACACAGCTACTATGCATTTTCTGAAAGTTATGAGGAAACAAAATTGGACGAGATGCCAAACTGTTGTTACAATGCACTGGGTTATATAAAAACAGATTTGCATAAAAACCTAGAAATGTTGATGTTCACATACAAAAAAAAAAGAACATTATTAGCAGATTTACATCCTCCAAAATCATTTGATTAGTGGAACAGTGATAATTTGTGAGACATTCCAGGGATTCTCTATTTGAGTTTCCTTGGTAAAACATGCTTGTGATCCCATTTGCATATGACATACACACAAAAGTCGTATAGGTGAAGGTAAAGAATACGCACACCACCCGTTTTCGGCGTTTAGGGTTAGGTTTAAGATTGTGTCGAAAACTGGGTGTGCGTATTCTTTACCTCCGCCATATATAGAGTGTGTGTGTATGAGAGAAATTCACAGCTACAAACTCCAGGGACTACCTCGACTAAAATAAAAGGAACTTTATCACTTTGTTACAGACTGGTGTAATTCTGCAAAGGAACAACAAAAAAAAAAACGGCGGAATTTTGTGATAAGTGTCCCTTGAAGTTCCACACCTTCTGGGAAAGGAAAGGGTGTAGGAGTTGAGGGAAGAAGTTTCCAAAATTTGAAAATTATGGAAATTGCCTAAATACAGTGGTCCCGATGTTTGGAAAGACTTCCGTGTTTTTACAGCGCACACTCGTTTGGGGGTTAGGGTTAGTTTTAAGGTTTCGTAGATGCGTCGGGACCTCTGTATTTAAGTAGTACCAGAAAAAGATACTCTTTTCGTTTTATATGAAGTGAGGACTGCAATTCCAAAATTCAACCAAGAAAACAAAAACAATACTAATGTAGGATTTAACAAGAGAATGGAAGAATACAAAAAAACAAAAAAAAAAAAACATGAGTTGGTTAATTTAACAAAAACATCAGAAGGTGACAACAAACAATTTAGACTCAAAGAACGAAGAACCTTGAAGTGGCAGAAACCTACCAACAATTGTTGCGGAAGGAATTGAGAACCAAGTATAAACCACAAACAACATATGGAAATTATTATAAAAACAACAGATTTATCTTCTTTACAAACTGGATTTGGGTTTTCTCGCTTTTACTGTCCTTAATTCAAATTGGTCCATTGATTGAGCTTCGACTGTCCTAAACTACAATTCGTTTCGTGGTGGGTCATCCACGTGTGGAAATAACCAAAACAGATGCTGGGGCCCAGCTGGGCTTTGCTGTTATATGCCGAGAAGTTTGGATAGTTTTTAATTAAGCGGGTGGCTCTCAATTTAGGATGTTAATGGTGTTGAATGAAGAATATGAAAGGTGTAGAAGCTCCGAGTGACCAACGTCCAGTTGACTGATTCTCTGTATTTCGAAGACATTTACAAGATTGCAACTGTCGGCTTTTTTGGTTGAATTTAGGACATTAAAGCGAGGACACCCTTGTGTTTTTTGTTATGTTATGTGTGTGTTTGTAACGAATTAATATGGTAAAAGAATCCTCAAGTATCTGTTTTAAAAGGGTTCAATTTAGAGAGGAGAGATGATTCCGGCGGTTTACTGCTAGGCTCTTCGAGTGTGGTAGTTTTTAATTTCTCTATAAGTTCTTTTGTGTATAACTCCTTTAGGGGAACGATGGGGTTTTCAGCTTTGCGTAAAAAGTTCGCTTTTTTCAAAGCTTCCTTCACTGAAAGACCGACCCATTCGGCTTCCTCTTCGGGGATGACAAATTCTTTATACCTCTCATAGATCTCCCCTTGTTTCTGCAAGTTGTCCTTCGCAAACGACCTCCTGGCAAGGGCGAGTAACATCTTTCTCTTTAGTCGCAGCCCCAGGTTCGAACTCAAGTCAACGGCGTGTGTTTTCAATATGTAATTATCGAAACCATAAACTTCATCTATCAACATCAAAGTTCTCTGGGTGACTGTTATTTCGAACCATTTCTCCAAGATTTCGCTGTACAGTGCCCTCTTCTCCAGATGTGGACGCCAGAGAAAAGGGGTTTTGGTCGAAGTCCGCCGCTTCTTCCTCAGTCCATACACCAATCCTTCGCCGCCCCACAAACCAGCATCACTTTGCTCGGGATATATCACAGGTAAAGGAAAATTATTAACAACCTTCAGTTTTTTACCATTAATTTTAGGGTTACTGATGTATTCTTCTGCTGGCTTCCAGTGGACTGGTGTGGGTTCTTTTGCATTAAATTCTTGACACCAACGTTTATAATATTCTGGTAGAAGGGCGTCAATTTCTTTAGTCCATCGGAAAAACTTGCGGTAACGAATCATGATTTAACATAAAGCAGAGTTTCCAGGTTCAGAGAGCAATTATTATATTCTGCTTCTCTTAGGAATGTATTCGCTTATTCCGGAACTTAATTACACCGCATCATAATACAATAGAAATTATTTCCCTTTAAACCGGAACTTACATAAGCAAACTATTCGCTTATTCCAGAATAAACCTAGTAAATCATTGTCTTATTTAAATAAAAGGTATTACTCTAATTTCCTGAAACTTAAATAATAGAAATAACCGAAGTAGGGTTTAAATTTTGCTTCGCTTTGCTTTTGTTCAAGTAATTTATTTTTCTCACGAAGGTCAAAATAACCCCCCTCTCTCCTTTCTGTACTTGACTCATCCACTCTCCTCTCTCACCTCTTATTCCCGAACGAGAATATAATCGTCGGTGTAAATCATTATTTTATTTAAACCTCCACTAATTTTCATATTTAAATTTCATTAATTTACATATAATTTACAGTATAATTGACATATTATAAAAATAATAACTTGAATAGAGGAAATTGAGTCCGTCTCATATAAATACAATTATTAGTCGTGATGAAAGTTACCGAAAGGAAAAAAAAAACTTTTAGCAATATTTTTTGTTTTCAAATAAAATTTTCCTTTAGAAAATGTGATGGCTTATTTCTATAAAATAATAAATGTTCTTTCGTTTATTCTACTAAATATTTCTTTTGTGTTTGTGTGTATAATACCCATTTATAGCGGTAAGAGCGGGGCAATATTTACAGAGGGATTTTCTACCGTTTTCTCTTCGATAACAAAGAGAGTTAGCTCCTCTTCGTCTTTAATTTTATTATTAATATTAATTATGTTCCGAGTTCGAATCACGCCGGGTTTACTAACATTATTTTTCATTCTTCGGGAGTCGATAAAATAAATACCAGTCATGTACTGGTGTCGAGTTTATCTGCAATACACTCACCCAAAAGCATGTGGTCTAATGTTTAGGTTAAAAACCACAATTATTATTATTTGTAACTTTTTCTGATACTAATGAATGAATAAGACAACTGCGCAGAATAAAATTAAATGTCCAGAAAAAAATACGATTATCATTATTATTTTTAAATAATATTTGTATAATAAAGTATTAAATTTATAAATCATGACTTCGGTTATACAGTATACTTTATATATTTTTCTTTTGTTCGAGGTAGCTACTTTTAGGGTGACTCGTGTTATGGAACTTCTGTTACATTAAAGAAATGTTTCGAATCCCTTGTTTCTCCTATATTAAAAGACCCATTATTTCACAATACACACACACACACACACACATATATATATATATATGTATATATATATATATATATATATATGTATGCAACTAAGGAATTAAATATGACATTCTTAAAGCAGAATTTTTTTCTCTCTAAATCTCATTTATTCTTTTACATGTCAATATCCAGGAATATCCACACGTCGAATATATAATGCTATATAAACCTAATAACAAACACATACGCGTACACGCCTATGCGTATATTTTTATCTGTATTTGAGTATTTGTGAGTATGTATGTGTGTGTGTGTATTTGTGTAGCTATGTATGTAGTTGTTTGTGTGTCTGTGTGTATGTGTATGTATTTGTGTGTATTTGTATGTGTGTATGTATTTGTGTGTGTGTGTGTATGTATTTGTGTGTCTGTGTATGTGTATGTATTTGTGTGTGTGTTTGTTTGTGTGTATGTATTTGTGTGTATGTGTATGTATTTGTGTATGTGTGTGTGTGTGTGTGTGCGCGCGGCTTAATTTACTCTTTAAACATGGCTGCCCCCATCCAGCTGTTTCTGTGTCTCGGTGTTGGCAAAATATTTATTCGGTTGTTATAATAATAACAACAATAATTGCCATCATTTCCATAACCTTGTACCCTACCGGCTTAACTTACCCTCTACATTCAGCTAACACAAATCGACATTGTCATAAAATCCATTATTACAGGTATGGTCATTCCTTTATCTAAACTGTTTATATTAACCACTTTATATTATGTTTTAAAAATCAATTATCGGCTTTTGTATTAATTGTGGCTTTATTTAGCTTAGACACGAAACCTGGTCGTTAGAACAGATTCTTTAAAATTTTCGAGTGGATTTTGCTGTATATTACTGGTTTCTATTTGATCGATCCCAGACGGATTTCACGTAGAATCGTAGAGGCGAAATTATATGATATTCAAACCATTCAACTCCAGCACCCGTGTCAGCCTGGAATAACGATTTCTAGCATCGGAACAAGGCCATGGAGTTTCTATGAGGTGGATTCATATGGTCGTATTATATCAGCAGCACCGAAACTTGACTGGTACCTCATTCCATCGGCCCCGGAAGGATGACAATCAATGTCGACTTTGGTAGGAGTTGAACTTGGGACGTCGAGAAACGAAACTAAAATGCTACGAGGGTACATGACAAGGACAAATTTCAAAGACGTGAAAGTTTCTACATTGACTCGAATATGAGAATGAGAAAACAGACATACAAAAAGTGTCAGTATCATTTTTAATATTGTTATACAAAAATTCAAAACAATCTATTTGACATTTCCTTTCACTTTAAACCAACAATCATTTCCTGGCGAATCGGTTTCGATTCTTTATTGAATTAGTTTCACTTCTCTTCGGTATCCTGACGTCACTAATGTCATTGGAAAAGGCATGAACGTCGCACCGTCTTATTTCATTAATTAAAAGAAACAAATATATATTTTATTTTATCTTTTCATACTTTCTAACTATGATATTACGAAAATTACGTATGTCATATATAAAATAAATAGATAAGCAGGTTAGTCCTGTTCTCTGACGCCAGACCACAATCAGAGGGAAACAAGGGAGTTGGAACTTCACTCTCCAATGATTACGCAATATATATATATGTGCGTGTCCGAGTGTATATATATATATATATATATATATATATATATATATATAGAAAATAGTAAAAAGTGAAAAAACTACAGAAGGCTTGTTTTAAACACCAACTTTCTCACCTATATACACACATAACAAAAGTAAAAGCAATTTGAATTTTTTTAATTATTAATTTTATTTTTTTATAATTCTGTCTGATGACTGGTGGCGTGTAACTAAAGCGATATTATTTTCCCTAGCCTTTGAAACTATCGTCTACGATTAAATACGACCCCACCCCCCAGTGTTCCTTCTAATTTTTCCCTTTGTGCGCAGAAATTTGCTTGTGTGCAAATTTTGTTTTTCTGTGCACACCTATTGCAACTAACCATCTTCAATTTCAAAAACTTCAATTTCATTTTGAAAAATCATGTGCGCGCACATTTTTTTTCTTTGTGCGCGCGCACAAGCGCACGGCTTAAAGAGGCCCCTGAGAACCCCTCCTTTCTGCATCCCTTCTACACAGACCAAGTAACTTTGAATTTAAACAGTGATGTGAATGAAATTATATAATAGATTTGTTTATGGTCTTTAACGTTTATGTAACTACACTAGAAGTTTATATTTGTATATATATATATCCCACGTCACTAATTAACATAGAAATATCTTAATTTAATTAAGAATTCTTGTTAATTATTATTGATTAGCATCTCAGCTCTAGGTTTAACTCACATGTTGGGGTCCCTAGTTGAAATATGCCCCTTACACCCCCACACACCTCTGTGTTATTGTTTCTGCGGATGTTCGTTCTGTCATTTCTGACCAAAAGTCATTCCATTATATAATGGCCAGAATAAACACAATTCCAGAAACTACACTTTTGAAATTTGATGTGAAACCGGTCAAGTGTATTCTTATATTTTAAAATGTAATTAAATTCTAATTAATTATAATATATTCTGTACATTTTCAACTTCATTTTTGCTATCCCCCTGGATTAATAACATATATAAATACATACATAGAGAGCGTGTCCTTATTTTTAATGCGCCTAGTTGTGATTTCAGAGAGATTTAGCTGCTCTTTCTAACCGTTTGAGCAACTATATAGAGGCTTTCTTCCTCTTTGGCTCCAGTAACAGACTTCAGTCAGTCGTATTTGATTGAGAAATACCTATGTTGTGAAATACCTGAGGTGTGATTTCAGAGCGATTAAAGACCAACTCATTTGGATCCAATGGGTACCAATTAAATACTGAGATGTCAATTTTATTAAATATCTCCCCTACACGATGAAAAAATGTGTGGCTTTGTCCCTCAATTATAATTCGGGATTCAGTAAAAAGAATTTCATCATCTCTCTCCGCCGCCAAGAATATCTGACTGAGCCGGGAACCATGTGGTTGGAAACCAGAAAGCAATGCGAGGAATTTTGTTTGTTTGTTTATTTATTTTTGCTTCCATCTCGTCAATACGAAAAATAAAAACAAAAAAAACTTTCGCGAAAGAAACCCAAAGCATTGAATAATAGCAAAAAAGAAATACATTGAACTCCAATATAATACATGAATGGTTCGTTTTGCGTTGTTCGTTTCGGTTTAAATTATTCTCTGTGTTCTGCCTCTTGTCTAATGAAAAAGTAGATGGTACATACCAGGAATATCTACCTGTCTGTTTGCCTGCCTGTATGTATGTATTTGCTGCATCAGAACCTCCCAAAACTAGACACCATTATATCTAAGCATTGTTCAAACCTAATTAGGCTACCTGTGAAGAAGATCAAACAATAACAAAGTAAGCGATCTTCACAAACTATGAAGTCACAAACACTTTCCAGTTTATATGAATCCAAGAACCCAGAATAACGAGACTAAACTATTTTAAAAACTCACATTATGAGAAAGAAAGAAAGAGAGAGAGAGGTTTGGTAATACAAACAGGATAGATAGATAGATAGATAGATAGATAGATAGATCCTAGATAGATAGATAGATAGAGAGATAGATCCTAGATAGATAGGTAGATAGATAGAGAGATATATGGATAGATAGATAGATAGATAAGACTTTAAAAAACATGAATTTATATTGATTTAATCGGCAGAAGTTACAAATTGACTCAAGATTTTATGTCACTAGTAATAAATAAATACATACATAGATACATACATATATATTAAAGGATGTTCCTGTTTGCTTATATATATTATATAATATATATATACAGGCGAATAGGAACGTTTTTTGTGATATTTTTGTAGCTTTAATAATAATAACGTCTCTCTCACATATATATGTATAATTATATTTATAAAATTGCGACATTGGGCGGTTTTCTTAACTATAAAAAATCCACTTTCACTTTCCTTGGTTGCATCATTTGGCGATCAGTCGATGATTTGGGACTAAGCGATTCTCCATATATATACTCATATACACATACCGTACATATGTAAATGTTTTTTTGTGTAGAGTTGTATATCAAAGCAATTTAACATTTTAAAACTTTTGGGCAAAATTTCGATATTAGTACGACGTCATTGAGCCACACTAACTTCCCTTATGACATAAAGGCTAAAACTGAAAAGGAGATTGAACGAAGCCTTCTCCTAGGTGACCGGTAATAAAGTCGCAATTTTGGCTAGGAAAAAAAGTCATAATTAATTTATGGGATCCGGACAAAACCCCTGTGACTTTTTTTTTTTTTTTTTTTACCTGGATTCGTCTCCTCACACCGAAACTCTTTAGACCAATACCGAACGAACGCCAACTTTTGTAAAGAGGAAGTTAATAGTGACTTTGAAGTTTCGGCTTCTTCGCCTTCATCGGACTGTCGAGGGTGGGCCAGAAGTCACGCCCAAAATAAGTTCGTTCCGGAATTGTCAAAGACATGCTGAAATTTTTCTAAGATTGAAAAAAAATAGATAAAATAATGATGAATACACACTTTCTTGTGCACGATGAATAAAAATGAAGATTAATAATGATAATATATAATAAAAATAAAATAATTATATATATATAGGAGTGGCTGTGTGGTAAGTAGCTTGCTAACCAACCACATGGTTCCGGGTTCAGTCCCACTGCGTGGCATCTTGGGCAAGTGTCTTCTACTATAGTCTCGGGCCGACCAAAGTCTTGTGAGTGGATTTGGTAGACGGAAACTGAAAGAAGCCTGTCGTATATATGTATATATATATATAAGTGTGTGTGTGTATATGTTTGTGTGTCTGTGTTTGTCCCCCTAGCATTGCTTGACAACCGATGCTGGTGTGTTTACGTCCCCGTCACTTAGCGGTTCGGCAAAAGAGACCGATAGAATAAGCACTGGGCTTACAAAGAATAAGTTCCGGGGTCGATTTGCTCGACTAAAGGCGGTGCTCCAGCATGGCCGCAGTCAAAATGACTGAAACAGGTAAAAGAGTATATATAATATACATAAAATGTCAAATGTTTTGGTAACTTTTGGCCCACTTTAAGGACTATATATATATATACACACACACACACACTCTTTTACTTGTTTCAGTCATTTGACTGTAGCCATGCTAGAGCACCGCCTTTTGTCGAACAAATCGACCCCAGGACTTATTCTTTGTAAGCCTAGTACTTATTGTATCGGTCTGTTTTGCCGAACGGATAGATTATGGGGACGTAGACGCACCAACACCGGTTGTCAAGCAGTGACACGGAGACAGACACAAAGACACACACATAAATATGTTTGTGTTTGTCTACCTATCACCGCTTGACAACCTGTGTTGGTGTGTTTACGTTTACGTAACTTAGCGGTTCTGCAAAAGAGACCGATAGAATAAGCACCAGGCTTTAAAAAATAAGCCCTGGGGTCGATTTGTTCAACTAAAAGGTGGTGCTCCAGCATAGCCGCAGTCACATGACTGAAACAAGTGTATGTGTGTATAGTTTTCATTTAACCCTGGGTCACTCTCAGGCCGACAGGTGGAATGATACATGGAGCAATCTGACGCTATTTGCAATGAATTACATAACAGAAATTGACTCTATTCTTAATTTGTATCCATGTAGTGGTGTTGTTGTTTTAGCCTCAGCTCAGCTCATGTAGCAAACCCCCTAGGGTCAAAGATGGTTCAAGCATGACCATATCGCCTTTAGGACAGCTTTATACAATGACTTTTCTAAGTTTTCATTTACTCTTTTACTTGTTTCAGTCAATTGAATGTAGCCATGCTGGAGCACCGCCTTTAGTTGAGCAAATCGACCCCGGGACTTATTCTTTGTAAGCCCAGTACTTATTCTATCGGTCTCTTTTGCCAAACCGCTAAGTGACAGGGACGTAAACACACCAGCATCGGTTGTCAAGCAATGCTAGAGGGACAAACATATACATACACATACATACATATATATACATATATACGACAGGCTTCTTTCAGTTTCCGTCTACCAAATCCACTCACAAGGCATTGGTCGGCCCGGGGCTATAGCAGAGACACTTGCCCAAGATGCCACACAGTGGGACTGAACCCAGAACCATGTGGTTGGCAGGCAAGCTACTTACCACACAGCCACTCCTGCGCCTATTTTATTTATTTTTTTTTGTTTTTTCTTAATTGGTAGTTTGTGATTTTTAAGAAGACTTGGCTGTGAATCTTCAGAATTGCTATGTAGAAAGTGGAAAGAAATATAATTATTATCACTATTGAATACTTTTTAAATTTCCACGGACATTTTTCAGCAGATATTTGTTTTAGCGTGGATATTTTTTACACTCCGCTCTATTCCTGTTTAACTTTTATTTTATCATAACCACCTCCAATGTTTTTTTTTAAATCTACTGATTTATATTTTTCAAACATCAGTGATGCAGAATTAGAAAGAAATATAATAATCACAATTTAAGTGGAATTCATTAAAATTTATTTTTCAAAGGCTCACAGTTAATTAATGAACTTGCCAAAACATCTGAGAGATCTCCTTGGATTAGTGGTGGATATCTTGAACATCTTGGCCCTGCTGTCCATGATCCCAGATGGATCTATATCATCATCATCATCATCATCATTTAACGTCCACTTTCCATGCTAGCATGGGTTGGACGATTCAACTGGGGTCTGGGAAGCCAGAGGCTGCACCAGGCCAGTCAGATCTGGCAGTGTTTCTACAGCAATTCAAGAGGGCAGCAGTATCAAACTCCTTTCACCAAAGGCCAATTGTGTAAGAATGGCCATTGAAAAGGCAATTTACACTGGCAGTGCTCCAGCATGGCCACAGCATTTGGGCTGAAACATATAAAAGAATACACAGAGTAAGCTTAGAGGATTTGCAGCTTCAGTACCTTTATACATATATTCTTACACGCACACACACACAAACACATTCATACATGTGTAATTTGAATCATATCCACATTATGCAAAGACTGCCTGACTGGCACCCGTGCCAGTGGCACGTAAAAAGCACCATTCAAGTGTGGTCGATGCCAGTGCCGCCTGACTGGCTCTCGTGGCAGGGCACATAAAAAGTACCCACTACACTCACGGAGTGGTTGGCATTTGGAAGGGCATCCAGCTGTAGAAACTTCGCCAGATCAGCTTGGTGCTGCCTTCTGGCCTACCAGTCCTCAGTCAAACCGTTCAACCCATGCCAGCATGGAAAGCAGACATTAAATGACAATGATGATGATGATGATTCATGGGTGTGTCCACTTTGTCAGATGTTCAATGATAGTGATTGTGTCCTTGAATATCTGACAAGGTGGACGTGTCCTACAATCCCCTGAAACCTTTAAGTAATGTGGAGCTGAGTCAGATTGTTATTAAATGCAAGTAACTCCAACTAAATGTATTGAGTGCTACTTTCATTTGTTCACTCACTCATATATCTGTGTGTGTTTGTATGGGAATGTATGTATATATATATATATATATATATTATATATATATATATATATATATATATATATATATATATATACACACGTGTGTGTATGCATCATCATTCATCATCTATTTAACCCATTCATGCCAAAATTTTTCTCGTGAATGAAATTGCCTGAAAAATCACAGAGACTATTATTTTGACCTAAATCATTCATCATTATCCTTTAACGTACGCTTTCCATGCTGGCATGGGTTGGACGATTTGATTGGGGACTGGTGAACCAGATGGTTGCACCAGGCTCCAATCTGATCTGGCAGAGTTTCTACAGCTGGATGCCCTTCCTAACGCCAACCACTCCGAGAGTGCAGTGGGTGCTTTTATGTGCCACCGGCATGAGGGCCAGTCTGGCGATACTGGAAATGGCCACGCTCGAAATGGTGTTTTTTACCTGCCACCTGCGCAGGAGTTATATATATATAGGTGCAGGCATGGCTGTGTGGTAAGTAGCTTGCTTATCAACCACATGGTTCCTGGTTCAGTCCCACTGTGTGGCACCTTGGGCAAGTGTCTTCTACTATAGCCTCAGGCCGACCAAAGCCTTGTGAGTGGATTTGGTAGATGGAAACTGAAAGAAGCCTATCATGTATGTGTGTGTGTGTGCATCTGTGTTTGTCCCCCCATCATTGCTTGACAACTGATGTTGGTGTGTTTACGTCCCCGTAACTTAGCAGTTCGGTAAAAGAGACCAATAGGATAAGTACTAGGCTGGCAAAGAATAAGTCCTGGAGTTAGTTTGTTTGACCAAAGGCGGTGCTCCAGCATGACCACAGTGTGACTGAAACAAATAAAAGAATACACACATACATACACCTTTTATTTCTTACTAGTTTCATTCAACAAGAGGCTGAGGCCATGCTGGAGCACTGCCTTTCAGTGAGTTTGCGTCTCTGTAATGTTCCTGGTGAAGTAGTGAGTTGGATGGAACTGCTCTTCTTCATACCTCCTGTCATGATGTGGCTTCATCTGATATCTCAAGTACAAAATTTGCCCAGAAGCTCTTTGAAGACCTCCATCTCCTCCTCACAAATCTCTGATTTTGCTCGGCAGGATGTTGAATAATTGTAGATGTGTGGTACTGAAAAACTCATCAGGCTTGCTCATTTGCATATTTCCAAGTGGAATGGTGAAGAC
>NC_043013.1:5352211-5354711 GCF_006345805.1 Octopus sinensis
CTCAACCTTCTTACCCTTGCGTAACCCTTAAAATGAATTTCATGTGTCAAGGAACCCCTACACAAAAAATTATACACCATATTTTTCTCATATTTTTTCATCGTAGTTCATGTGGTAAATGTTATATATATATATATATATATATATATATATATATTCATCATCATCGTTTAACATCCGTTCTCCATGCTAGCATGGGTTGGACGGTTCAACTGGGATCTGGGAAGCCAGAAGGCTGCACTAGGCTCCGGTCTTATCTGGCAAAGTTTCTACAGCTGGATGCCCTTCCTAACGCCAACCACTCCGAGAGTGTAGTGGGTGCTTTTTACGTGCCACCTGCACTGGTGCCAGGCGAGGCTGGCATCGGCCACGGTCGGATTGGTGCATTTTACGTGCCACCTGCACGGAAGCCAGTCGAGGCGGCACTGGCTTCGGCCACGATTCGGATGGTGCTTTTTATGTGCCACCAACACGGTAATTATAATCCTGAAATTAATATTATCTCACTCTTTCTTGCGGAACCCCTAGGAACCTTTTGTGGAACCCCAGTTGAGAAACACTGGGTTAGAGTGTCAGGCTTACAATCATGAGGTTGTGAGTTCGATTCCTGGGCCTGGCTATTTGTTGTTCTTGAGCAAAACACTTTATGCTTTATCTCATGTCACTGGTGCCAAGCTTGTTTCAGCCTTTGCTTTTCCCTTGGTCAACATTGGTGGCACAGGGAGAGGAGTCTGGTATGCATGGGTGATTGCTGGTTTTCCACAAACCACCTTGCAAGGGAACTTTCTAGGTGCAATCCCATGGTCGTTTGCGATTGAAGGGGGTTTTTATTTTTTTTCTGTGTTCAAACAGGCCAGATCTGGCCTCTCACACCTACCCTACAATGTCATTCTATAAATAAACAATCACATCATTGAAATCTCAAAGGTACAAAATTATACATGATTAATTAAAAAACAATGTGACTAATTAAGTATTACATTTGACTAAACAATCTGAATGCTGAGGGGTTTAGGAGAAAAATACAAGGTGTATAAGAGAGAGAGTACAAAGGATGGGAGAGAATAAGAGAGAATACAACAGAGATGGGGGACAAAGAATAATGCAGTGAATGGAGAAAGGGGTGGGGTGGATTTCTAATGTTTTTAAAATTATATTTTTGTCTTTTATTGCAGGTTGCCTCACCATTGTACCTTTCAGTGAACTCTACAGTTTTACTGGTTTACTGACACACAGACAGACAGTTTGACAGATTCAGCTTATCAAAATGATGAGAGAAATCGTAAAGAACCTTGCTGTAATGATGTCCACGATGGTGGCTGTCCCTTACACAATAGCTATATTGTGTAATCTGCTGTATGGCTGGCCTCTATCACGACAACGCTTAAAAGATTCTCTTAGTCTGAAAAAGGTTTTCGCCTTGAATTACGCAGTTTGGCAGCAGATGAAGCTCTTCAAATATTTCACTCTCTACATTCGGCTGAAATTCTTTTATAAATATTCTCACTCTTCTTGGGTAATAAAGGTAAGTGGCTCCATCATTAATTACTACGAAAATACAAATCATCATTAAAAACCATAAAACAAAGAAATCTTTTTGTTGTTTCAAGGAGCCCTTTAAGGATCAGAACTTAGTTCTGGCTTTAAGGCATGAATTGGGTGAGAGTTATGACTTGGGGTAGCTAGAATATTAAATTGATGCTGGGGTATTTTTGGAAGATTTGGTGCTTATTCCCAGCATCTAAGTTGTCTGAGATATATATGAAGTGTACTGGGTAAATACATATTACAGACATGTATAAAATATATATACAAGTACACATACATACACAGCATATACATACTTATACACAAACTCACATACATTATATATATATAAATATATATACACATGAGCAAAACGCGCCCCCTCGTCCAATGGATGGTGCTGAGTTGTCAAACATTTAAACCAAATTTTCTCAAAACAACTTGTCCGACAGTCCCATAGGCCTCTCCTTTGAGAAACACTGATTTAACATAAATTTGAGACACCAGCAAAAGAAGAAATAAAGATAGATTTTTTTTCTATTCCAAGAAAGACAATTTTACAAATGCACGTTCCCACGACTTTATGGATTGCATTCTCACCTGGAATCGATTTTTGTAAAATTTTTCAAGACTTATACATGCCCTGATACCATTGGTATCTACATATCAAATTTGAGCGCAATCGGATGGAGGATGCCTGAGATCCTAGAAGACACACACACAGAGAAAATGGATTTTATATAATAGATATATATATATATATAGTTTAGGACAATCAGTAAGTTGTCATAATAGTACTCAGAGTTTCAAATGCTGGAGCTAAGAGCTATGATGCATTCTCGTCGGCTATTAATGGTAATAGATGCTTTGAAGAAAAAAAAACATTGAATAAAAGGGAAGTTACTCTAATAGGTAGAAAAAATATAAAACAAAAAATATATGCAACCATATTCTCACAGTACATAGACATAAA
>NC_043013.1:5359711-5389711 GCF_006345805.1 Octopus sinensis
CTAATTAAATAACATAAAATTACATTAATGACAAAAAATACTTTTAGTGCATTTTCGATTTAAAAATGAATTTTTCCTGTAGTTTCCGACATTGCTGTGTAGTTAAGAAGTTCGCTCTCCAACCACGTGGTACCTTGAACAAGTGGCTTCTGCTTACCCTTGGGTTAACCAAAGCCTTGAATGGATTTGAGCGATGGAAACTGAAAGAAGCCTGCTGTATATGTGTGTCCTTGATTCGGCATGGTGTAATAGTTGTAGGGGTCCATCACCATCCATCATATAAACGATGTCATTCTTTTCCAGTCTTCTTTGGAAGCATGTCTGGCAACGAGAAACTTCCTTACTTGGAAACGGGCGGAGGTTGGTGAGAGAAAGGGCTTCTGGCATGAAAAAGCTGCCTCAACAAAATTCTGTCCGACCCATGCAAGCATGGAAATGTGGACGTTAAAACGATGATGAGGCTATATGATGTGATTTGTGTGAATCTTCTTATGCACACAAACACACACACAGATGTCTACCTTTCATAGTTATACAGGGCGAATGAACAACACCGTCTTTGTCTCTCAGCTAAGAATGTCAGCTGCTGTGCTTACAATTATACAGAACACCTTACAGAACATAACACAGTGACCTCCCTTGTTGCGTAAAATCATTTACGCAACAAAAATCTAATTGGATACTAGCTTAGTGCCCCCCCCCCAACCTCCCAACCCACACAAAAGAAAATTAATTGCACCTAATACCTTATATGAAAACGGTTTATTCATGTCCTAAGGTTAGGTAAATTTCATAGAGTGAGGCAATTTAGGCCTTAAAGTTAGGCAAATTCGGACATGAATATATATATAAGCATGTATCTGACTCATACATTGTTCGCTTTCCAGACATTTCTACATTACTGCATGTGCTTTATATGCACTTTCTGACAAGTTGTGGTGCACCTGAGCACTGTATACAATAATTTCATTATTATCATTATTATATATAATACAGAAATGAAGTTTTTTTAATAGCAATTTTTATGACTTTCTCATTATTATTACAAGACATGGTAGGAAATTCATTTTCCACCATGTGTAATATTTTTTTCAGAAAAATTTATGGGGCGGTGGTACAAAAGGAAGTTTTTCCTTACTGTTATCTATTACTTTTTGTTTTTTTTTTACCCTGTCTAATTAACCAAATCTCTTAATCTTGCAGAATCTCACATATGGACGCAATGATAAACAGCTTGATATATATTTACCAGTCGGTGCCTATAAGGAAGACAGCTTAAAACCAGTTTTAATCTATGTGTTTGGAGAAGGCTGGAGCACAGGAGACAAGAACATGTGTGGCTTAGTGTGTTCTCAGATTGCCGACCAAGTTGACGCTGTTGTCTGCTGCCCTAACTATTCACTTTACCCACAGGTAAGAAAATATAAACAATTGTAGCGTGGAAGGTATTTAAATTTAAATGTTATATTTAAATGTTGAAGTGTATTTTTAAATGGTTTATAAATACCTTCCACGCTGCAATTGTTTGTTTCAACACACGATCTAAGATCAAGTCACTTGCTATGCAAGTACATCTCCATAATAAGAAAATATAGTTTTTAAAAAATGCTCTTTTGTTTTAAAAACCAGGACAAGTCATTCATAGCCCTCTGTTCATCAGTCAAGCTTCCAATTATCATTACAGTTTTGGCCTGTTACACTTGAAACTGTTCGAAATTGTCTTGGACATTGTTCTCTCTCCCCCAAGAAAATGTACCAAAAAATGTAAGGAACTGAGAGGGGTTTGTTGCTGAGAGTTTAGTTTGTGACGAAGTATAATTTCTTTCACTGAACTCTGAAAAAAAACCCCCCAAAATAACTGGCACTTTGTCAGTTCCAATGACGAGGGTTCCAGTGATCCAATCAAATAGTGGGGAATGATTTCATAGAATCTTTGTCGTTGATGTGTGACTTGTAACAAAGTGCAGCAAAAGACCCCTCACATTCACCATTCTAGATAAAAGTTTCAACAACAAATGCACATTCTGCACCAGTCTAAACCAGGATGGTAACTGCAAAAAACAAATGGTAAAACCTTAGCTACATGAAGATGCCATAATTACCTGCTTAACTTCACTAGTGTCTCACTAATAGCTTTATAAACTATGGAACATTTCTCTGCCGCTGCTTGTATATTGATACTAATTCTGTTGTTGTTGTTGTTCTTAGGGCTGTGCAGACGACATGGTACAGGATGTGGTCGATGCCATCAGTTGGATACACAACTGTATTCACAAATATGGTGGAAATAAGGTAAGATCTTCTTTGAAATCTGTATTTGTTGGTTGGTTGGTTGGTTGGTTTTGGGAGTTTTAACCTTTTCGATTTTGTTACCCTTTATTTTCTTTTTTTTTTCACCTGATTCAGTCATTAGGCTACGGCCATGCTGGGGCACCATACTGAAGAATTTTTTTTTAGTTTAATGAATCAACCCCAGTACTTCTTTTTAAGCCCAATGCTTGTTTTATTGGTCTCTTTTGCTGAACTGCTAAGTTATGGGGATGTAAACACATCAGCACTGGCTATCAAGCAGTGGTTGAGGACAAACATGGGTACAAGGATACACACACACACACATATATATTATACAATAGGCTTCTTTCAGTTTCCACTTATCAAATTTTCTTCTTCTTTCAAGCAAACAGATACATTTTGTACCCTGACTTTCAATACATATATACATAGAGAGAGAGATACATACAAACATACATACGTACTTAGAAGGTGAGCAAAAGGTGTACGTATGCTGCTATATGTATATATAAATCCAAAAAACAGAATAAGAATATAACGGATGACAACAAAAACATACAGACAGATAAATGATACAAAGACAAACAGGAAAAACCAGGACAAGTCATTCGTGGCCCTCTGTTCATCAGTCAAGCTTCCAATTATCATTACAGTTTTGGCCTGTTACACTTGAAACTGTTTAAAGGCATTAAATTTTTGGAAGAAAGTGAGCAAATGTGTATGACAACACAAACAAAAAAAAAACAAGAAAACGAAGAAAATGTTACACAATTACAAATACAACAGGTGTCTTTTGACTAATAAGGACAAGTTGAGTTGAGCTGGCAAGTAGAGTGAAAACCTTGAGGCAAAAACATAGATGAAAGTCAGGAGACAGGAAAATAAGGTGTTGTACACATGGCGGTCAGGCCAAGAAAGATCATGCTTGGCTGAACACCTGTCATGTGGAAGGAACAGAGAGAGAAGAAGGAATGAAAAATTAATGAAGGAACTAGAGGGAGAGAGAGAGAGGGACAACAGGCTTCTTTCAGTTTCCATCTACTAAATCCACTTATGAGGCTTTGGTTGGTCCAATATCTTTAGAAAATGGGGTTTTTGTGGATTCGTTCTGCCTACAGTGACATTAAGATGGTGGTAGATCGTTTTCAAAAGCAGTGTCATCACCACTTTTCAAGTGTTCATGAAAAATTAAAATCTAGGATGACATGGCGATAGTGTAACGTTCTCAAAATTCCTCTCTTAATAATTTGATGATGGAGAGCATGCTGCGACCTGTGTATGGACCAACATGGAATGCTGGTATAGAAGAATGTGCTACCATCACAAAAACTGTTAACTACAGTCTCTGACATTCTGTGTGTGTGTGCGTGGATATATATATCTTTTACTTGTTTCAGTCATTTGACTGTGGCCATGCTGGGGCACCGCCTTTAGTCGAGCAAATCGACCCCGGGACTTATTCTTTGTAAGCCCAGTACTTATTCTATCAGTCTCTTTTGCCGAACCACTAAGTGACGGGGACGTAAACACACCAGCATCGGTTGTCAAGCAATGCTAGGGTGACAAACACACACACACAAACACACACACATACACATATATACATATATATATACATATATACGACGGGCTTCTTTCAGTTTCCGTCTACCAAATCCACTCACAAGGCATTGGTCAGCCCGGGGCTATAGCAGAAGACACTTGCCCAAGATGCCACGCAGTGGGACTGAACCTGGAACCATGTGGTTGGTTAGCAAGCTACTTACCACACAGCCACTCCTGAGACAAGAACGCAAAACATCTGGACAGCTAGGTGATACGAAAAGAGCCAACAAAACATCCAGACAGATGATACAAAGAAAACAAGGATGGGTCATTTGAAGTTTTCTTTCCTCAGTCAAGCACCAGGTTATCCTCGCAATTTCGGCTGATTATATATATATATATATATATATATATATATATATATATATCTGTCCCCTTCTTTCTCTTTCTCTTTATCACCCTCTTCTTCTCTCTCCTTGACCTGCAACCATTCAGGTTGGCCATCAACCACCACAGTCTCTCAACAGTTACAGGTGGGAATCTACCCTACAAATATTAGTCCCTGTATTTCCTACCCTGGATAAACTTAAAATGACGTAAACCAAAATTCCACAAAAGCTAATATTTCTTTTTATGTTTTTTTCTTATTTTTTAATATCTTATTAATTTAGGAAAAAATCATCCTGATTGGTCACTCTTGTGGTGCTCACCTTTGTGTAATGGCCATTTTGGAACTCCTCCATGGAGAATTAAGGCTTGGGCGCCAAGGCATTTCTCCACTGGACGACAGCAGTACAGACACTACTTCACAGCCTGAAACCAGACCATTGGCTTTGGGTGCAGCAAACGAAGAGGACCAAGATTCTGCTTCAACCGAGACATTTTCCACACCATCGCAATCAAAAAACGTTAACGAGATGAACCATGAACCAATGGACATCGACACGCCGGAAAGCGAAGATGATGTCAGTGGAAGCAGCGTGGCTGGCTTTCGTAAAACTGCGACACACTTTCTAGATATGGAAGGTGATGAAGAAGCTTCTGATAATGATTCCGTTGTCACTGTTCGGCCGAAAGAATTTGATAGTGGCCCAAGTTTACATGACATGTGTAAATCTATCAAAGCTGTCGTAGGTAAGAAACCATTTGCTCCCTGTTTTTTTATTGCTTATATCATCATCATTACCATCATTTCCTTTATCGGCATCATCACCATCAGTCACCAGTTTCATCTATTCTTTTTTCCATACTAATAATTGGATTGAGTGTTTAGCAAGGTGAGAGACAATAGGAGTAGTGTGAAGAGAAAAGATGAGTTTTAAGGGTATAGATGATGGAGACCGGGGGAACGAGTGGATATTTTGCAGAGGTAGAGGTCATTGTCATTGATATATAGAATCCAGAGAATCCTTCAGAACATTAGATCATTGGGATCCATGAAATGATCACAGTCGTTTTTTTGGGGGGGGGGGAGATACCTGGGGGATCTTTTAGAGGTGCCTAGTACCAATTGGGGTCTCTGTTCTGTTTGAGGGTGTCTGGTGCTATTCAGATGCACCTGGTGCTATATTTGTTGAATATACATAAGGATGGTGGTAGTGCAGACTCTTTGGAGCATCAGACAAAATGCCTTGCAATATTTCTTTCGGTTCTGTATGTTCAATTTATATCCCATCAAGGTCAACTTTGCCCTTCATTCTATCACGGTCAACAGAATAAAGTACCAGTCAGGTACCAGCATCAGTGTCATCAACTAATCCACTGCTCCTCAAAATTACTAACTTTATGCCTAAATGGTTATTCTTGGGTCGATAAATCAAGTACCAGTGAAACGCTGGGGGTCGATGTAATTGACAAGTCTCCTCCCCTAAAATTTCAGGCCTTGTGCCTATAGTAGAAAGGATTATTATTATTATTATCATTGAGCATTGCTTTCTCCCACTTCAGGTCTGGCTGGTGTGTACAACATAAAAGACCAGTATGAACATGAGAAACAACGAGGTTTAGAAGATCTAAGCTGTATCCAGAAATGTATGTATGGAGAAGATCACTTCAGTCGCTTTTCTCCGACAATTATCATAGAAAGCTTGAAGAGAAATATCAAGTAAGTGGATCCGCTCAATTCTATGCCATACTTCTCATCTAAACCCTTTCATCTTCTCCACTGTCAATGTTGTGACATCCTGACAAACGTGCTACAATCAATACTGACCTAGGGTCAAAATTTGTTCTCTCATTTTTGTTATAATTTTTGTTTTCTTTATTGGCATTTCTTTATTTGTTTTTAATTTGTTGTTTTTACATTTTTTTTTTTCCTTCAGATTACCGAAAATGGTTCTTTTGCATGGCACTGAAGACCAGGTTGTACCAATGTCGTCCAGCACGAAATTTGGTGAAGCACTCAGCAACATCTTCGCTGATGTCACTGTCCGAGTGATTCCGTTCTGTGACCACTACAACATTTTTGCCGACCTCATGTCTCCAGAGAGACATTTACATGATGTGGTAATGAGCATAGTCTTAGAAACGGCCAGAAGGTTCTTCTGAAGGAAGCATCTTGCCACCAGGCTCTGTAGAAACTGCTACACATTTCTTCAAAAAAAAAAAAAAAAAATCTTCTTTCTTTCCTTCCATTCCTTCTTTCTTTCTATTTCAACTTCTATCTTTTCTTCTTCCTTTTTTCCATCCTCATCTTTAATTTCCGTTATTTATTTCCATGCTTAACTATTGATAGAAAAGGCATGAATGCCACAGCTTCCTATTTTCCTACACCTTCCCTTCTCCCCCACAAATAATTACCAGTACTTCATGCTTTTATTTGTAAAATAAATTTCTTATTGTACTGTAGAGCAGGAGGTCAAGTCCACGGTCAAAGGAGCCAGTTTCAAGCCCCAGGTTTGAAGCTAATTCACTTTTGCTTATTTCACTAGTGTCCTTGGTGGTGGTGGTGATGGTGACAGTGAGGCTGGAGAGGAAGAGAGAAGGCATGAATGCTGCACAGTCTACCTCTCCCCCCTCCTGTCTTGTTCCTGCCCCCCTTTATTTTGTGGCCTTGTGCATATAAGCAAGAAAACTATCGTTATTGATATTATATATCTATCTGGTACGCACCACAGAACTAGACACGAGTTTTCTGGCACTGGTTCACTTTTGAATCTCACTTGATGCAAAATCACTTCACTCAGTTTCGTTGCTAATGCTTTTGGGCGCGATGAGAAAGGCATGAATGTCACAAATTCACCTCACTCCCCCTCGCCCACTCCGTTTCAAAACAAACTGTACAACCCTTTTCCCAAAGCCAAAAGTGAATATAAAATATATTGTAACTTTTCCCGTTTCCAACAGTTGATGCTTTTGGAGATGGGAAAGAGACGAACGACACGAATTCATGTTTTGTCCCTTCTTGAAAACAAACTATAAAACCTCGGTGTGACCCTGCTTCGCGAAGCCGAAAAGAAGGGAGCGTTAAATGTAACGATTTTTATGTTCTTTCCCATTGCCAAAAGTTAATGCTTTTGAGAATGGGAAAGGCTTGAGCAACACAAATCCACCCTTTCTTCCCTGAAAACAAAGTAAATGACCTTTGTGTAGCCCCTATTTCCCGAAGCCACGAATGGAAAAGGTTAAAAAATAATTTTTGAATTATTATTAGAGAGAGACATTAAGAGTTTCCTCCCTTTATGTGTTACAGAGAATGAGGCCGGACTCTCTCTTTTTCTCTTTTTTCTCTCAAAAGATTAACATACAAAAATACGTTCAAGGTTAAACGAAACGATACGGAAGAATGCTCTGATGATAGCTCCAGGCTATTTTTGTTTGTTTGTTTTTTCTTTTTTTTTAACGTCTGTGTTTCTACTTTTAAATGACCTGTCAATGTTGTTATTGATGTTGTTGTTGTTAGAGAAGTAATTGGGTAGCTTTTATTCTTCTTCAACATTATTATTATTATTATTGGTGAGCTGGCAGAATCGTTAGCACGCCAGGCAAAATGCATAGCGGCATTTCGTCCATCTTTATGTTCTGAGTTCAAATTCCGCCAAAATCCACTTTGCCTTTCATCCTTTCGGGGTCGATAAAATAAATACTAGTGAAACACTGGGGTCGCTGTAATCGACTAGTGCCCTCCCCCCACCCAAATTTCAGGCCTTGTGCCTGTAGTAGAAAGGACTATTATTATTATTATTATTATTAATATTATTGGTGAGCTGGCAGAATCATTAGCACGCTGATCGAAATTCTTCATGGCATTTCGTCTGCCACTACGTTCTGAGTTCAAATTCCGCTGAGGTCGACTTAGCCTTTCATCGTCGATAAATGAAACACTGGGAGGAGGGGGGGGGGCAATGTAATCGACTATCTCATCCCCCAAATTTCAGGCTGTGTGCCTATGGCAGAAAGGATTATTATTATTATTATTATTATTATTATTATTATTATTATTATTGGCGAGCTGGCAGAATTGTTAGCACACCAGCCAAAATGCTTTATGGCCTTCTTTCATCCGTCTTTACGGTCTGAGTTCAAATTCTGCTGAGGTCAACTTTGCCTTTCATCCTTTCAGGGTTGACAAAAATAAATACCAGTGGAGCACTGGGAGGTGGGGGGTTTCAATGAAATTAACTGCCCCTCCTCCCCATCCTCCTAAAATTGCTGGCCTTGTGACAGAATTAGAAAGAATTGTAATTATTGGTGTAAAACAAGGGTGGCGGATTTGCAGATTCATTAGAATGTCTTTTTACATTCTGGGTTCAAATCTTATCGAAGTCGTCTTTGCTTTCAATCCCTCCGGGGTCGATAAAATAAACTATCGATCAAGTACTGGAGTTGATTTAATCGACTACCCACACTCCGTAAATGTGTGTCCTTGTATCTATGTGAGAGATCCTAATCGTAAATTATTCTGGAATATGTTTGGAAATAATTCCTAGAATATTATCTGAGTTATCTGTAAATTCTTAGAGGGGCAAGTAGGCTGGTAAAGTTGCCTGAAAATGTCTTGAGATTTCCCTTTTATTTGAATCCTGTGAAGGGAGGTGGGCAATCAGCAAAGTCATAACAATAAGATTATATATGTTCGTGTGTTGTGTGTCTATATGTAAAAATTATATCTGGCTGAATTCATACAGTTTTGGTTATTGTATCATTATGTAAAAGTGTGTGTGTTATTCTATGCTGACATAGGTTGAACAGGAATGTACTTCATGCAGGTTTTTATGGCTGGGTGCTCTTGCTGTTGCCAACCCTAATCTGTTTTTCAAGTGAGGGATATGTGTGTGTATGTGTAAAAAGCACCCATGCTGGAGCCACATAAAACGCACCCTCTACCCTCTGTAATGTGGTTGGCATTGGAGAGGGCACCCAGCCATAGAAACCATGCCAAAACTAACA
Source organism: Octopus sinensis (assembly GCF_006345805.1). Lineage (NCBI taxonomy): Eukaryota > Metazoa > Mollusca > Cephalopoda > Octopoda > Octopodidae > Octopus > Octopus sinensis. Next base: position 5,368,937 of record NC_043013.1, read on the forward strand.
GTTGGACCGTGGGCAGCTCTCTAGCTTGCCAGCATGGAAAATGGAAGCTTAAAGTCCTGGTCACCTTAAATTTTACAATATATTTAACTCTTCTCCCAAGAGTACTGTGTCAACCTTCCATTGTTATTCACAAACTAGTTTTAATTTAATTACCTTATTTTAACATGTGTATGTATGTATATTAATGTATGTGTGTATATTTAAATATGTAAGTGTGTGAGTTTAAGATTGTTAAGTAATAAACAGCAACAAGCGTTTAATAATGGTAGGACACAAAGCTGTTTAAAGAGTCGAATATATTATAGAATAGTAGTTGACTGATTTTGTTTTATCTGTCTCAGGGCTTGTATGAACGTAGATATGAACATACATGCATGCATACGTATGTACATACGTACTTATATATGTATGTACTTACGTACATATGTACATGCATACATTATGGCTGCCCCCTCGTTATCGAGTATGGCCATTGCACGAAGCTTAACTGTTATTGGTGCTGTGATCGAATGTGACTTTTTAGCCCAGCTAAAGATCTACAATGTATTGTACAGAATTGGCAGCTAAAACCTTTACCAGTAATAGCCGGCTGTAGTTGTAACTGGGCTTCATGTACCTTTGCATGTCGTTTAAATCCTCCTGCCGAATTACACTCTCTTCCACATGCCTGACAGATATGATTAGTATGGTGTGTTACACCACCACCAGTGGCCAGGTTGTCACTCATCTGTCTCGTTTTATGACTACGAAGATGACTCTTGAGTCCAGCTTTACTGAGGCATACATACATACATACATGCAAGTATTCCTATATACGTATGTACATACATACATAAATGCAAGTATGCTTATACACATACAAGCATACATTCATACATACATGCAAACATACATGCATACATACATATATACATGTTGATGCAGTCCACTGGCTCATAGGATCCTGTCCTACTGTCCAACCCATGTCAGCATGACAGACATTAAATGATGATGCTCTGTCTGTGTGTGTGTGTGTCCATTTGTCAGTCGTTGATATTCCTCATCATTTCATAAATATGTCCTGAGACTTCCTGTGTTTTCGTTCTTTACAATTATTTGTGTCATTATTGTGTTCATTGTCGTTGCCACATCTGGAGCTTTTTATCAAATAAATACCAGTTATATACTGGGGTTAATCACATCCAACTTATACTCTCTTCTCTACAAATGTTGCCCACACTACAAGGTCGACAGAAATCATTCTTCTAATTATTATTATTATTATTATTATTATTATTATTATTATTAAGAAAGCAGTGAGCTGGCAGAAACATTAGCATGCCAGACAAACTACTTGCTGGCATTTTGTCCATCTTCACATTATAAGTTCAAATTCCACTGAGGTTGACTTTACCTTTCATCCTTTTGGGGTTGATAAAATAAGTACCTGTTGAGTAGTGGGGTTCAATGAAATCAACTTACCGCCTCCCCCAAAGTTGCTGGCCTTGGGCCAAAATTTGAAACCATTATTATTATTATTATTATTATTATTAAGGTGACAAGCTGGCAGAATGGTTAGCAGTATTTTGTCTGTCTTTACATTCTGAGTTCAAAATCCACCAAGGTCAATAAAACAAGTACTAATGAAACACTGGGGTCAGTGTAATCAACTAGTCCCCTCCCCCAAAGTTCCAGGCCTTGTGCCTTTAGTAGAAAGGATTATTATTATTATTATTGGCATTAGAAAGGGAATCTAGCTGTAGAAACCCTACCAAAGCAGACAGAGAACCTGGCAGAGCCCTCTTGCTCATCTGCTCTTGCCAAACCGTCCAACCCATGCTGGCATTGAAAAAAAGGAATGTTAAATTATTCCGCCAACCACATTTCATCCATCCTTATGTTCTGAGTTTAAATTCCACCGAGGTCGACTTTGCCTTTCAGCCTTTCGGTGTTGATAAATTAAGTACCAGTGAAATACTGGGGATCAATGTAATCAACTAGTCCCCTCCCCTAAAATTTCAGGCCTTGGGCCTTTAGTAGAAAGGATTATTATTATTATTGTTAATCAATCTGCATGGCATAAAATGTGTCACGATGTCTCCAAACAATTTGAGCTGAAGAAAAAGAACGATAGAAGAATTATATCCTGCAATTAACAGACTAATTTATCCAATCCCAGGCAAAATCAAAATCATTCTGTGTGTCCCCATTGTGACTTCACAGCAAAATCCATTCCTGGACTCAAATTACATTCACGCATCCATCGCAAATCGATGCAGCTTCTTGGCTTGCTTTTTTAGAGTTTTTTTCTATTACTCTCTTTAACTGTGAGTCCTCTCCTTCAAACACTCCTACGTGGAAAGTGATGGAACCGACCATCATCATTATTATTAAGGTGATGAGTTGGCAGAATCATTAGCACAGAAACATTAGCAGTACTTTGCCCGTCACTACATTCCCAGTTCAAATTCCGCTGAGGTCGACTTTGCCTTTCATCCTTTCAGGGTCGATAAATTAAGTACCAGTGAATCACTGGGGATCGATGTAATCGACTTAATCCCCTCCCCCAAAATTTTAGGCATTTTGCTTAAAGTATAAAGGATTGTTATTATTATCAGTCTTGTGAGCTGGCAGAATAGTTAGTGTTGGAAAACTGCTTTGACAAGATTTGAACTCAGAATGTAAAGAATTGTATCAAAAACTGCAAAGTAATTTTTTTGATACTTTAATGATTCTGCCAAGTCACTGTGGGATTTGAACTCACAAAGTATGGAAACAATTTATGTACAAGGCCATCAGTTTTGCAGGCGATAGGTTAACTGATGACATCAGCCCAATACATGACCAGTATTTTTATTTTATTGACCCACCCCCACCCAAGGGATGAAGGGCAAAATGACCTCATTGAGGTTTGAACTCAAAACATAAAGGGTTACATAACAAATATTCCTCACTCCAGAACAATTCCACCGATTTTAAGAGAGGCATATAACTGATAAAATCAACATCCTAATTTCCTTCAATACTCTTGTTTATTTTGCTGAATTTTGCGATGACCTCCATCAAGGTGTGTAACTCTGCTCTGCTCAGTTTTAACTGGTCGACAATCAGGTTCTACTCTGACTTTGCAGTTAAGTAAATTAAATGATTAACAGTTGGAAATGTATGAAATCTATCTCTGCATTTCATGCTGCTAATCTGATAATTCTAAAGTACAATACACAGAAACTTTCCCCCAACAAAAAAAACCATTCCAAAACTCACTATTATGGATATATAGATCTGAAATAATAGCATAATAATATATACTTTCTATTTTTTTCTTTAATATTCTTGAAGAAAAAAGTTCTTCAAATAGATGCAGATATTGCTGTGTGGTTAAGAAGCACGTTTCGTAACTACATGGTCTCAGGTTCAGTCCCACTACACGACGCCTTGGTCAAGCGTTTTCCACTATAGTTCTGGGCTGTAGTGGAAGCCCACTTCATATATATATATGTGTGTGTTTGCATTTGTGTTTATAACTGCTTGACAACCAGTGCTGGTTTGTTTATATCCCCATAACTTAGCAGTTTGGTAAAAGAAACTGAAAGCATAATAAGTACCAGACTTTAAACTGAGGTCAATTTGTCTGACTAAAAAAAAACCCTCAGAGCAGTGCCCCAGCTTGACCGTAGTCCAGTGACTGAAACAAATAAAAAATTGAACATGGACATCATGCTTTTCTTCTTTCCCAAATTTTCACCTCCATTTTTTTCTCTTTGTTTTATTCTTTGTTCTGGTTTTTTTTTGGTTTTTTTTTTTGCTTGTTTGTCTTTTTAAAATCTGATTTAATTTGATAATTCCTGAGAGAAGAATGGCTCACCTTATTATTCTATATTCATATTGAATTATAAATTTCTAGTTTTGGACTTCAGCAAACAGAACCTAAGGAATCAATAGTTGTTTCATCCCACCCTTGATGTTAGCAAACTACTGGCCCTGTTTACTATGAAGTGTGTGCATGTGTGTGTGTGTGTATATATATATATATATATATATATGTATGTATGTATATATGTATTTGTTAAGTGTATGTATATATATATATATATATATATAATATATATATATATATATATATGTGTGTGTGTATGTATATATATATATGTATATATATATATGTGTGTGTGTATGTATATATATTTGTGTATATATATGTGTGTATGTATATATATATATATTTGTGTATGTATATATATATATTTATATATGTATGTATTTATGTTTGTGTGTATATGTATGTTTCCAACCCATGCCAGCATGGAAAGCGGACGTTAAACAACGGCGATGATGATGATGTATATATATGTGTGCATGTGTATGTATACATGTGTGTTTGTGTGTACATGTGTATATGCATATATATATATATATGCATATATTGCGTGGTCAACCACATTATGAAATGTTATACATCACTGGTCACAATGCGCTTTGCACTGTTTAGCTTCCATGTGCACATATATTCATGTATACACACACACAAGTTCATATTCCACCACATTCCAGTTAATTTTGAAATATGTGAGGTAGATCCTTTTCTTAATAAACATACAACTTTATCGTAACCGTGTAAAGTAGACATCATCATATAAAAAAGTCTAAGAATACAAGAAATCAATCATATTGATCAGACATTTCCTTTTTCTGCCTTTGTGAAAACACAGCAAAACTAAAATTCTATGTTTGTTATCTCTTTTAGTGGTTTGTCCATTCCGGAGTCACCCCTTATATATCAAATGTTCAACAACTTACTGTTGTTTGTTTGTTTGTTTGTATGTATGTGTGTGTGTATGTATAAAAATATGGCAGAAAGTTTCCTGAGAGAATATTGGACCATTTTTGTTCCACTGGCATTAAAAAGATGATATTCTTTAGATGTATTAACCCTTTCGTTACTGTATTTATTTTGAGATGCTCTGAATTTCTCCCAATTATTATAAATATAACAAAGAATTTAGTAAAATAACATCGTTATCATTGAGCTAGTGTTAGGAACATAAATTGTGAGTAAGATTTGGTGGAAGATTTTAATTAAAAACTTATGAAAACAAAACATTTATACTAAAGGGCCAGAGCAGGTTTCAGCCGGATTGATAACGAAAGGGTTAAAGGACAATTAAAAAATTGTTCCACTCAGGAGGTCATACCCACGAAAAATTTATCTGCACTAAAAGGGTTAGAAAAAAAGGCATGCATGTGTGTGTGTATACACACATACATACACCTTATCATCTGTATATGTGTATGTTTATATGTATATCGATGTGTGTGTGTTTATATAAATGTATTGTGTGTAGAAATAAAACATATTTCATTGTGCAAGAGAACAGTATATGAGTGATGAAAATAAGGTTAGTTCGAAGACCTGAAGGAATTGTCCCTTAGATTATCTACAGGTACAGAAAGTTTTGAAATTTCCAAGGATATGGAATCAAGTAGAATATTTACATTATTACATTTAAGAAATTTTTGTCTACTGCTTGAGCATGCTTGTTATATAGATAATTTGTGTGTGTGTGTGTGTGTGTGTGTGCATAGTATGGCTGAATGGTTAACAAGCTCGCTTTGCAATCACAAGGTTCTAAGTTCAGTCTCACTGTATGGTATCTTGGGCAAAAGTTGTTGTTTTTTATACTCCTTGAATATTTCCCTGATTACACTTTTGTTGGGGAAATATTCAAATACAATCCTGCTTGTGTGTGAAATTGGGCCAATGGAAACTGTATGGAAGCCTTTTGGGTACATTGTACATATAATTATAATAGGTGTATCCCTGTTACACCTTGTGTCATGCAGATAAATTGCATTAAGAGGAACTTAGTACTCTCAGCATTCATATGTGTGTAAGTATATATTTATATATACCTACACACAAGGCACAGGTGTCTGGCTTACAGCTGTAAAGATCATGAGTTCAATTCCTGGTGACATGTTGTGTCCTTGAGCAAGACACTTTACTTCCCATTGCTCCAGTCCACTCAGCTGGTCAAAATGAGTTGTACCTGTATCTGAAAAGGCTAGCCTTGTTACATTTGTGTCATGCCGAATCTCCCTGAGAACTATGTTCAGGGTACATGTGTCTGTGGAGTGCTCGGCCACTTGCACGTTAATTTCACAAGCAGGCTGTTCTGCTGTTCCGTTGATCGGATCAACTGGAACCCTTGTTGCCGTAACCAACAGAGTACCTGTAATATATATTTATATATGTATATATACACCTGTTGATAGAAGTATTGTTTAATTGTTTATCTTATAATAATAATGAAATTATTGTATATAGTGCTCAGGTGCACCACAACTTGTCAGAAAGTGCGTATAAAGCATATGCCGTAATGTACAAATGTCTGGAAAGCAAACAATGTATGAGTCAGATATATGCTTGTGTGTGTATGGAGGGGAGAAAATCAGGTGTAGTGTTGGCGATTCTCAGAAAGCATGGAAGTTTTGAAGGATGCAGTGCTCCAACAACTAACAACTGACGCCGGCAGTTTGTTCCATGCTTCAGCAACTCTTAGTGTGAAAAAATGTTTCCTGAAGTCATGGGAGCTGTGCTGTTTTCTGACTTTGTAAATATGTCCACGGGTGTTAGACGGGCGGAGTTTGAAAAGCTGCTCAGAGTTATTGTGTGTACGATGGTTAATAATTTTATGGGTGTCTGCCAAGTCAGCTGCCAGACGTCGGAGTTTCAACGTCTTAAACAATTCTGTATGTTTTCTATCATTCAATGTGTTTAGCCATGTCTGGATTATATCAGAGTACTATTTAAGGTAACTGCCTTGATTTCAGATGCCTGTTCCACTCATTTTGTAAAAATGAGTAATCCTGTAATCGACCAGCCTACTGTTCAGGGAGGACTATATACACCAAAGAAACTAGAAAAATGGGCCCTGCACCCCTTACAGAGTAATGAGGACCAACAAAGGGTTATCCACACACACACACATACAGCTGTGTGGTTAAGAAGCTTGCTTTGCAACCATGTGGTTTTGGGTTCAGTCCCACTGTGCAGCACCTTGAGCAAGTGTCTTCTACCATATAGTCTCAGTCCAACCAATGCCATGTGGGTGAATTTGGTAGGCAGAAACTGTGTGAAACCCATTGTGTGTGTCTATAGATACACATGTGTGTTTGTTTATGTCTCTGTGACTTAGTGGCAATGCTCCAGCATGGTCGCAGACCATGACTGAAACAAGTATTTTGCTTGTTGATTAAAATATATATATAGACATACATAGGTGCAGGCATGGCTTTGTGGTAAGAAGTTTGCTTCCCAACCACATGGTCCTGGGTTCGGTCCCACTATGTGGCACCTTGGGTGAGTGTCCTTTGTAGCCTTGGACCAACCTAAACCTTGTGAGCGGATTTGGTAGACGGAAACTAAGAGATGTGTGTGTTTTGCTTTGTGTCTGTGTTTGTCCCTCACCACTGCCTGACAACCAGTGTTGGTGTGTTTATGTTCCTATAACTTAGCAGTTCAGCAAAAAGTGACAAATAGAATGAGTACCGGGCTTAAAATATAAGTCCTGGGGTCAATTCATTTTACTAAAGTTCTTCAAGGAAGTACCCCAGCATGGCCACAGTCTAATGACTGAAACACGTAAAAAGGTACACACACACACATATATATATATATACATATAGATATATTACATGCATACACATTCACACACATATACATATATACATTTTGATTACTACATACACACACACACTAATAATGTATGTATGTATATATACATTCATATATCCACATACAAACACAATGCTTCATATTTGATATTTTTCTTGAGGAATTTTGTTTTTTGTAATGTCTCTCTCTCTCACTCTCTCTCTCTTCTGCCAAGTTTATATCTTCTCAAATTGTTATTATTGCTGTAATATATTATATTATACTACAATGTATTTGTGTTGTCTTGTCTTGTCTTCCATTGTAGCAACTGTGGTATTTGAAACGTCCACACCTAGCTCTCACCAAACCAATAACAATGTGTGTAACAGTAGAAAGAAGCAGTTTAACTTATGCTAATGACCAACATAAATTAACATATTTAATTAGCAATGTGGTTTCAAATGCACTCGATTGGTCAGCTCTTCTTCACAGTGAACATCTCATACCATTGCAATTTATTCCTTTGTCTCTCAGGACTATGATACTAAAAGTAATTTTTCTATGTATCTTCAGTACAGTACAGTATATATATATATATGTATATATATATATGCTAGCTGTATAGCCCAACATTGCTCAGTTTGTTTTCTTTTCGACCCTTTAGAATTGGAATTTTTGAAAAGTAAAAATTTTGCATTATGTAGCTTGCAATTCTCTTTGAGTGAACATTTTTCTGTTTGAAATGCACAAAAAAATGGTGACACAGCAGTCAAAAAATCGTAAAAAAATAGGGATTTTCATAGAAAAAAAAATCCACCTTTTTGATGTAAATAATTTTTGGTCTTATCATGGTCCGATTTGAATTTTTTCTTCTATCATACTCTCAATTTTGGTCAACTTGCACCGCAGGGTCTCAGAGGAGATAGTGTTAGTTGAAGGCTACCAAACCTGCCACACACACACACAGCCAACTTCAGCTTTATATATATATATATATATATATAGTTTTCATGTGAAGTTATTGATACATACACACATGTGGAATTACTAACTGAAATTCTAATATATATCTCCTGTTCAATACACACACATGGACATACACATATATGTAAATGTTTGTTCTTATGTCAAGTTTATAATAAATACCATTTTACATTAAACTGCAGGTTAGCTCAGTACCGTTTCTTTTTCCATGCTAGCATTGATTCAGGCAGAGAGCTATTTGGGACAGGATTTTGCAGACTGGTGCTCTTCCTGTTGCAAATCCTTTTTTCGTTTTCAAAGAGATTTCTTGATTAATCAGGTCTTCAAGAATGCAGACTGACCAGTTGCAATGTTATCAAGGGATTTGACATTCACGCTGCTTTCCTCAAGGAAACACAGATACTCGTACACACATCTAGATACATACTTGTATTTATTTGTATGTGTACATACACACACACACATACATGTAAATGTGTGGGTGAATATATTCTTTTATTTGTTTCAGTCCTTTGACTGCGCCATGCTGGAGCACCGCCTTTAGTCAAACAAATTAACCCCAGGACTTATTCTTTGTAAGCCTAGTACTCACACTATCAGTCTCTTTTGCCGAACTGCTAAGTTACGGGGGCGTAAACACACCAATATTGATGTCAAACGATAATGGGGGGGGACAACACAGACACACAAATACATGTAAATATTTATACATACGACAGGCTTCTTTCAGTTTCCGTCTACCAAATCCACTCACAAGGCTTTGGTTGGCCTGAGGCTATAGTAGAAGAAACTTGCCCAAGGTGCCACACAGTAGGACTGAATCCAGAACCATGTGGTTGGGAAGCAAGCTACTTACCACACAACCACCCCTATTCCTATATGTATATGTAACACATATTTGTTTATTATATAAAATACCATCTTGTTTCTTTTATAAAAGTTGAATTTAACATTTGGGATATACTGTATGAATGAATGTGTTTGTGTGTGTTAGAGAGAGAGAAAGAGTGGAGTATTGTAGTTTTCTTGAAGCGTTACAAACCATAATAAAAAAAACATTTATAAAGCTACAGGGATGCAGTTAAGAAATTATGAAACATTATGAAATCCTCTATATATATATATATATATGTGTGTGTGTGTGTGTGTGTTATATATATATATATATATATATCACGTGACCGACCAGACCATCAGATGTTGTTACACATCAATGGTCACAATGCGTCCGCATTGATTTAGTCTTCGAATGACGCCACCCTGCTGGCTAAGCGAGCAGGCCAACAGAAGGAAGAGTGGTGAAAGAGTACAGCAGGGATCACCACCATCCCCTGCCGGAGCCTCGTGGAGCTTTTTAGGTGTTTTCGCTCAATAAACACTCACAACGCCCGGTCTGGGAATCGAAACCGTGATCCTACGACCGCGAGTCCGCTGCCCTAACCACTGGGCCATTGTGCCTCCATATATATATATATATATATATATATACACATATATATACATACACACATAACATATATGTATATAAAACAAGCAATACTTCTCTTGTCACATTTTATACATACATACAAAAATTGCCTCCTAATTGATAGGCATCAAGTCGTTTGTCAACACCCTTTAACCTCTGACCCACACAGATCTGCTGTCTCCTGTCTTTGCTTGTTTGTACTGCTACTACTGTGGCCTCTGCTTGTCGGAGCTGGTTGATCACATGTCACCTCCATTCATGTATTCACATCTCTGTCATCTCGCTTCTTGTCATCACACCATTCTTGCAATGCTCTCTAACCCCAAAATAAACCAAAACTATCTCCTTACCATAATGGTCCTCTCGAGTTCCATCCCTACACATTTTTTTCTTGTATCTTGTTTGTCTTGCAACTCTTCCAAAGGAACATTAGCCAGTTTCATCTCACCAGTCTTGGAGGGCTGGCAAAGTCCATGGCATCTTCCTCTTTGTGGTCATAAGTTCAATCTCACTGCATGGCACCTTGAACAAGTGACTTCTACTATAAAACATCTGGCTTACCAATGCCTCATGAGTGGATTTGGTAGATGGAAACTATGTGGAAGCCTACTGTGTGTGTGTGTGTGTATATATATAAATATCATCATCGTGTTTTAAATCCCGGTTTTGTCCCCGTTAACAGAGGTGGCTGGATCTACCTCATTGCTATAGCAACTGAGGCAGGTAGGTGCAGCCCACTCCAACCCTTGGACTGGCTGGTGCTATCATGAGGCTTTTTTGGAGCTGGATTTTCTATGGAGAGCATGCCCTTGCTTACCCACAACCTCAGTTTCTAGACATGAGTTGTCTCAAGACCAAGGCCTCTACAATTTTTAAGAAATGTGGCGGAAAACTAGCTCAGGAAAGCAGGGACGCTACTCCCTGAGACCCCTTTCAGAGCCCACCACCACCACCACATATATATGTGTGTATTTGTGTTGGGTTTTTCCCACCACCTTTTGACAACTGGTGTTGATCTGTTTACATCCCCATAACTTGGCAAGAGAGACTCAGAGAATAAGGACCAAACTTAAAAAGAACTGGGGTCAGTTTGTTCAACCGAGGCCTTCAAGGCACTAAACCCCCAGCATAGCTGCAGTCCAATGACTGAAGCAAATAAAAAAATAAAAGATATATATATATATATGTAAAGAGTTAACGCATACTTAACAACCCCGGTTGCCTACTGTGAAATATAAAATAATTCTTTTCAGTTTATCGTACTTCGATAAACATTAAAAAAATCTACAACCTTCTGCCCCAATAAACCACTAGTGTCCTAGAAAGTCGTTTTTTAAATATTTTCTACAGATTGCTTGAAGCTCGCCTTGTTCCTACTCCTGAAACTGTGTACCTTACATTTATCTGTCTATCTCTCTATATATAGATAGATAGATAAAACCAACGTTTTACTTGTCATGTTTCATGCATTTTAGCATAAGCTAAAATGAGAGATCCCTTCTCTCATTTCCTTTCCTTTCTGTTACTTTCATCACATAATCACTTTTCCATTTTTTTTTTTTTTCCAGTATCTCCATATCTCCATATTTTTATTCAATCTGTTCCTAAAATATGTTCATTCACAGCAATAAAGCCCCATCTTCCCATTGTAAGCACCATGTAAGTCACCGTGGGTTACAGAGTAATATTTGTACTACATAACTCACTATGGGTTACAGAGTAAGGTTTGTGCTATATAACTCATTGTGGGTTAGAGGCTAGTATATAACTCACTGTGGGTTAGAGGTTAGGTTTAAAAATGGAGTAGATATCTTTTATCTCTTCTTCCTAATAAACATTTGCTGCAACTGTTTATTTGTCATTTGTGTCACTGTCAGAACCACTGTGTGCAACTTTTGTTTTCAGTCCTTCAACAATTAGCCAGGAAACCCTTGACACTGGACAAACCACAATGCGCTGTAACACAGGTACGTCACATAACTGGCACATCACAACACTCACAAGGTGCACCATTGGAATTTCACAACGCTGTTGACCAACAACACAAATATGCCACAACAATGGCACATCACAACACAGTAATGGCACATCACAATGCTTGCATTCCTCAATACAGTCACACCACAATGTAGTCGACCCACAACATGACACAGGATACATCCAGCAATGGTCTGCTACATCCTGTCTTTAACAGTCACGGTTACCAATTAATAATCCATAGTAATTAATACACTATGGCTACTAATTACTATTCTATATTTACTAATAATAATCTATTGCTAATAAATGACCCGTAGTTACAAATGCACTATGGGTGCTAATTGATAATCTATAGTTATTAATTAACTTATAGTCTATCTGTTACAAATAGTAACAGATGGCACATAGCGTAGTGGTCAAGAGTGCAGGCTGCTAACCCCAAGATTCCGAGTTCGATTCCAGGCAGTAACCTGAATAATGATAATAATAATAAAAATAATAATATCGAAAAATCCCTTAAGAATGAGAACCCAGGTTCAAAATTTCCCCAAGACACCTGATGAAGGCAGAAGGGTATATCAGCTGAAACATTGTGTTAACAGCAAACAAGATGAGTAGTAAAGTTCATTCATTTCCTGAATATGTTAGATACTTGTTTTGGGGAAACTAGTCATCATCATCAACAACCACCACACTCAGCAGCATGGCTAGGGGGTGGGGGTGGGGGTGCGATCTGATGCTTTTAAGAGAGCGTCACTTTCGGGTCTGTTGTACAAATTAGGGTTAGGGGCCTGGGGGTAGGGGTGCAAACTCAAGGACTGCCCACAGTGGCTTTGCACTCAAGCTACATCATTGACCAAACTTTAAAAAAGTTAGAGAGGGAGCCTCCACATGATCACTTGTTCTACTAGAAATAGCAGCTAAGTTTCACTCACATTTCAACTATACAAAGGTTAAAAAAGGGACACGTCGAACAGGACAATGTAATTGTAGACACTATTAAAAAGAAAAAGGCTGGATGGGCATGGTGGGAACATTTTTGATCATAGGTCTGCTCAGTTAGGGATAACCTCAACATAACTCACTACCACAGCCAAGCACCATTGTTATGGAACTTAACTACAGTTAATCATGTTTCTGTGGAGTCCCATGGTGGGACTGTAGTCAGGAATTGGTGGTTCACTGGTGCACACTAACATTTACCTATTATACACATCCACACACATAAGAAGAGTGTTTATAATTATGAAGAAATGACAATTATAATGGGGAGTGTTGCAAAAACCCTTACATGATTAGAAATAGCAGTCAAAAACCACTATTTTCACTCGTATTATATCTCTTCAGAATAAAGCTGTTTGCAGACCTCTCCACTATAACTGTGATTTATTCATAATTATAAACACTTTTATGTAATTTATGATTGCATGTTTAGCCTTTGATATTCATAAATAATTATTAATTGCTTATGAAATATCCTTCGTAATGTATTATTACATTCATTTTTTAATTATTTATATATATATATGTGTGTGTGTGTGTATATATATAAAGAGACAGAAAGAAGCTCAGGTACGGCTATTTGGGAAGCTTACTTCCTAATAACATGGTTCTGAGTTCAGTCCTACAGAGTGATACCTTGGACAAGCATTTTCTACTATAGCCTTGGGCCAACCAAAGCATTGCAAGTGGATTTGGTAGACAGAAACTGAAAGAATCCTATCATATGTGTGTGTGAATCTTTGTGTCTGTTCCCCCACTACTGCTTGGCAACTGGTGTTAGTTTGTTTACATCCCCATTATATAGCAGTTCAGCAAAACAACAATAAAATAAGTACCAGCCTTAAAAGCAGAGAAAGTATTGGGGTTGATTTATTTGACTAAAAGCCTTTAAAATGGTGCCCCAGCATGGCCACAGTCTACTGACTGCAACAAGTAAAAGACAGAAGATATAATATGCACTACTAAACACTTTTTCTCCCTCTCTCTCTCTCTCTCTCACACACGTACATAATTCTGTTTTGGAACAGTGACTCTTGAAGCACATAAATCTATAAATAATAGTGGGTAAGTATTGGGTAAAAAAAAAACTTAGATAAAATTAGTTGAAGGTTACCCATGAGATTTGAACCCACATCTCTTGTAAACATTTATGCATTAACAAATACATTCCCTTAACATTATGCATTCACACACACCTTCACCAACAGAAATGGGCACATTTATCAACCGATGCACTTACATCCCATTTGTGTGTGTACATGTATGTGTGTGTGTGTGTGTACATGAACATTGCATATGAATTGATCAATATCTATTGGAGCATACAATGAGTTTTCTGATTAAATCTTCTCAAGAATAAAGTCAATCCTACACACACACACACATATATATATATATACACACATGTACATTTATTTCATTATATATACAGTGAGACAGAAATATACATGTATATATGTGTGTGTGTGTGTATATTTGTAATGAGGGAGAAATCCTATGAGATTAATTTAAGCGTTAAGGAATGATATGATTGTATGTTCTGATATGTGTTTCAATGGCTGGCTTTCATTGGCTGCAATTATCTTTCTTTGGAGCCAGGAATAATGTCTCATGCCAAGTACGTAGAGTAATGAATGATCATATCACTCACACACACACACACACATATGATGGCCATGTTACCGTTTCCGTCTACCTTATCCACTCACAACACTTTGGTCAGCTAGGAGCTGTAGTAGAAGACACTGGCCCAAGGTACCAGGCAGTGAGACTGAACCTAGATCATATGGTTGGAAAGCAAACTTTGTAACCACATAGCCATGCCTGTACCTACATTACAAGTTATCATCCTATGACTATCTAATCCCAAACCCTATGATTGTGCAGTGAATTCTTTACCATTTAGCCACACACACACACACACGCTGGTAGGAAACAATGTATTTACAGTGTATTAATGAATGTGTTTGTGGAGGCACATGGCCTAGTGGTTAGAGCAGTGGACTCGCGGGTTCGAATCTCAGACTGGGTGACGTGTGTGTTTATGAGCAAAAACACCTAAGCTCCATGTGGCTCCAGCAGAAGATAATGGTGAACTTCTGCTGACTCTTTTGCCACAACCTTCTCTCACTCTTTCCCCCTGCATCTAGCAGCTCACCTGCAATGGACCGGCGTCCCATCCAGGTGGGGAAACTATACGCCAATGAAACCGGGAAACCGGCCCTTATGAGCCAGGCATGGCTTGAGAAGGAACAAACAACAATAAATGTGTTTACCCAGAGAGTTGGAGATGAGGGTTCAATTCCTGCTATAGTTTCTATCATATATTTTTGAAACTGTTTATGACTGTAACTTAGAATTAAAAGTAGCAACAAAAGAAATCATTTTTTTTTTTTATTTGATGGGAGAAAAGTTAAAATTTGATTGGTTCAAGCTGTTTTAATAACTGAAGATCAGAGAGCAATAATGATAAAAATGATAAATGAAGTTTTTACTGTTTTGGTGGGAGGAAAAAGTTCAAAATTTTGCTAGACCAAAATTCAGTTTTAATTGTTATTTTTTGGTAACATTATATGATGGGAAAAACATTGGAAATGATAATTCTTTTCAATGTTTATTTTTTAAATTTTATTTTGGGAGGGTGAGGAATGCTTATTTAGTAAGAATAAGATGAATGGTACAAAAAAATAACTAAATAATAAATTTTTGCCATTTGTGAGTGGAAGGGAGAGCAATTGTTTAAATTCAACTGGGTCTGGAACATTAATTTAAATTGGAAATTAGGAGAAATGATGGAATAAATAAATTTTTATTACTGGGTGGTGGGTGGCAAGAAAGAGGTCCAAATTAACCTCATCCCTTCTTACTATATTTCTGTGGGAATACTCTGTCTTTGTTTCAATTAATTTTGAAAATATTGAAGAATTTATTAAAATAATTTATCAAGGAGTGGCTATGTGGTAAGTAGTTTGCTTACGAACCACATGGTTCCGGGTTCAGTCCCACTGCATGGCACCTTGCTTTGTAATTGGATTTGGTAGACAGAAACTGAAAGAAGCCTGTCGCATATATGTATATATATGTATGTGTGTGTGTGTGTGTTTGTCCCCCCAACATCGCTTGACAACCGATGCTGGTGTGTTTACGTCCCCGTAACTTAGCGGTTCAGCAAAAGAGGCTGAGAGAATAAGTACTAGGCCTACAAAGAATAAGTCCTGGTGTCAATTTGCTCGACTAAAGGCGGTGCTCCAGCATGGCCACAGTCACATGACTGAAACAAGTAAAAGAGTAAAGAGTATTATTAAACTGGTGTTTGGAATATGAATTAACCTAAAATTTTGATGGAAGGTTTTAATTTAGATCACTTTAACCCTTTTGTTACCATATTCTGGTTGTAATACACCGTCTTTGTTTCAAATATTTTTGAAAATAACAAAGAATTGCCATTTATCCTTTCAGGGATTGATAGATTAAGTACCAGTTGCGTACTAGGGTCGATGTAATCAACCAGCACACCCTCCCTCAATATTCCTGGCCTTGTGCCAAAATTTGAAACCATTATTATTATTATTATTATTGAGGTGGCAAGCTGGCTGGATCATTAGCACACCAGGCAAAATGCTAAGTGGTATTTCGTCTGCTACTACATTCTGAGTTCAAATTCCACCAAGGTCAACTTTGCCTTTCATCTTTTCGGGGTCTTTGAAATAAGTACCAGTTACATACTGGAGTCAATATAATCGACTAGACCCCAGCCCAAATTTTCAGGCCTTGTGCCTTTAGTAGAAAGTATTATTAATATTATCATTATTATTATTATCATTATTATTATTATTATTATTATTATTATTATTATTAAGGTGTTGAGCCGGCAGAATAATTAGCACACCAGGCGAAATGCTTAGTGGTATTTCGTCTGCTGCTACGTTCTGAGTTCAAATTCCACCAAGGTCGACTTTGCCTTTCATCCTTTCGAGGTCGATGTAATTGACCAGCCCCCTTGCCCCAAAAAATTTTCATGGCCTAGAGCAGAAATAATTATTATTATTATATGTGACAAGCTGGCACGACCGTTAGCACACTGGACATAATGCTTAGCAGCGTTTTGTGTGTCTTTACATTCTGAGTTCAAATTCCACTGAGATCGACTTTGCCTTTCATCCTTTCGGAGTCGATGAAATGAATACCAGTTATGCACTGGGGTTGATGCAATCGACTTACCTCCTCCACTCAAATTTCAGGTTTTATGCCTATTAATAGAAAGGATTGTAATAAATTCCTTTGGAACAAAGATCTGAGTGGAATATCAGTGGCCAGGCTGGAGCAGTATGTTGAAACATGTTTGTGCCATTAACGATGAAAGAAGCAATAAACACACACACATACACATATGCACAAACACATATGCATGCATGCATACATTCATGCACATGCTCACATGCATACATGCTGCAGATTCACTCACGCAAGTAGGTACATACTCAAGCACACACATGCACAAGCAGGTACATACACATACAAACACATACAGATACACACACTATGCACATACATACAAACAAGTTCATACACACATACATACACATGTTCTTACACACAAATACACGCTCATACACGCACATGCTCTCTCTCTCTCACACACACACACATATACGACGGGCTTCTTTCAGTTTCCATCAACCAAATCCACTCACACATACACACATATGATCAAACACTCATATTCACCCATGCTCTCCCGCACTAACACAGACACATATACACAATCATGCTCATACACACACTCATACACGCACATGCTCTCTCTCTCTCTCACACACACACACACACATACACACACAGAGGATTGCTTCCATACAGAACAGTGACGGTGACTGGCAGTATTAGTGGAGCAATGGTAATAACACTTCTTACTGTATTTAGTTCTGTCTTTTCTTTTACATTCTGAGTTCAAATCCCATTGGGCCCAGTTTTGTCTTTCATTCTTCCAAGGTCAATAATTCAAAACACACAATGTATCTGCCAAATTCTGTGACTAATAAAACTGTCTGTATGTCTGCCCCACCACACATACACACTCACTTACACTAACATTTATGACCCTGTGCCTATGTTATAAACTATTATTATTAAATATGTTTAATTACTTGTAAAAAAAGGAAATAATTAAAAATATGGCCAAATAAAGTTCTAGTCCAATTTTGAGATTGAAATTGATGTTGTTGTCTTTTGTAAATATTTCTCTTGAAATTTCATCATCATCATCGTCATCATTGTCATCATCATCATCATAAACATGATCGTTATAAACATTATCGTCATCATCATAAACGTCACCATCAAAAATATCATCATCATCATCATCATTGTCATCATAAACATCATTGTCATCATTATCATTATCATCATCATAAACATCATTGTTGGTGTTGTCATCATCAAAAACACCATTGTAGTCATCATTATTTTAACATCTACTTTTCCATCCTTACACGGGCTGGGCAGCAGTCAATGAGGTAGATTTTCTACACTTGGATGCCCTTCATGTTGCCAACATTTGCCTGTTTCTAGGTTGTGTGTGTGTGTGTGTGCGCAAGAGAGAGAGCATGTGTGTGTTGATGTGAGTGTGCATGCATATGTTTGGCCACACATGTTTTCGTGTAGTATTGGAAATGAACGACACTGCTTGTATGACAGTGAGACTCATTTACGACTATCATACACTATCAAGACAAGAGGACATAAACATACACACAGTCGCATTCAGACACATACATACACTCATTACACACACACCACACACACACACACACACACACATGCACAGAATGGGTAGTTTTCGGTTTCCATCAACCAAATCTACTCACTAGCCTTCAGTTGGTTTAGAAAATGACTCTTGTTCAAGATGCTTCAGGGTGGGATAAAACTCATAACCATTTGTTAGGAAACAAAATTTTAAACCACAGCACCATCCGACTGGTGGCCGATGCCAGCACCGCCTCGTCTGGCTTCCGTGCCGGTGGCACATAAAATACACCAATCCGACCGTGGCCGTTGCCAGCCTCGCCTGGCACCTGTGCAGGTGGCACGTAAAAAGCACCCACTACACTCACGGAGTGGTTGGCGTTAGGAAGGGCATCCAGCTGTAGAAACACTGCCAGATAAGACTGGAGCCTGGTGCAGCCTTCTGGCTTCCCAGATCCCCGGTCGAACTGTCCAACCCATGCTAGCATGGAGAACGGACGTTAAACGATGATGATGATGATGATGATGATGACAGCTGTGCCTGTGCCTATTTGAAAATTAATTGACTCTTTCAATTTAAGAATGTGATAAACTGAAGAATGATGTGGAGTTTCTATGCAAGACTGAGTCTGCAGGAGTTGGTACCAGTCATATACTAGCAGAATAGTTAGCATCCTGAAATAAAATACCAATTAATCACTAGAGTCAATATAATTGACTGATATCCCTCCCCTTAAAATTACACCACCACCGCCGCCGCCGCCGCCACCGCCACCACCACCACCATCATCATCATCATCATCATCATTATCATTATCATTATTATTGTTATCACCATCATCAAGTGGTGAATGAGCAGAATAGTTAGCATCCTGAATAAAATACTTATTAACATTTCATCATTTCATCCATCTTTTTGTTCCGAGTTCAAATTCCGCTGAGTTTGACTTTATTTTTCATCCTCTTGGGGTTTGATAAAACAAGTACCAGACAAGAACTGGGGTTGATGTAATCAACTAGTCCCCTCCCCTCAAAATTTCAGCCCTTATGCCTGTATTAGAAAGGATTGTATTCTCACCTATCTATAGTCATATTATACTATTTCTCTCCAATTTTCCTCTTTTTTATTTTTGTATCGAAATCGATCAACATCAATGGAAATTGTAGCTGTGATACCAGTGCCCGTGGCACGTAAGCGAACCATCCGAACGTGGCCGTTGCCAGCGCCGCCCTGACGGGTCTCCGTGCCGGTAGAACATAAAAAGCACCATCCGTTCGTGGCCGTTGCCAGCCTCGCCTGGCCCCCGTGCCCATGGCACGTAAAAAGCACTATCCAACCGCGTCCATTTGCCAGCCCCGTCTGGCACGTAAAAAGCACCCACTACACTCACGGAGTGGTTGGCGTTAGGAAGGGCATCCAGCTGTAGAAACACTGCCAGATCAGACTGGGCCTGGTGCAGCCTTCTGGCTTTCCGGACCCCAGTTGAACCGTCCAACCCATGCTAGCATGGAAAGCGGACGCTAAATGATGATGATGATGATGATGATGTATGGCCACCAGTTGCCTCCTCCTCTCTGATTCACTCCTATTTTCCATTATCTTCTTCCACAAACTAATATTCTTTTCTACTCTAGGCACAAGGCCCAAAATTTTTGGGAAGGGGTTCCAGTCGATTAGATCGATTTAATGGTACTTAATAATCGACCCCGAAAGGATGAAAGGCAAAGTCGACCTCAGCAGAATTTGAACTCAGAACATAAAGACAGACAAAATACCTATTTCTTTACTACCTACAAGGGGCTAAACACTGAGAGGACAAACAAGGACAGACAAATGGATTAAGTCGATTATATCGACCCCAGTGCATAACTGGTACTTATTTAATCGGCCCCGAAAGGATGAAAGGCAAAGTTGACCTCAGTGGAATTTGAACTCAGAACATAGCAGCAGACAAAATACCGC
>NC_043013.1:5397211-5404711 GCF_006345805.1 Octopus sinensis
ACACACACACACATATATACATACATACATATATACGACGGGCTTCTTTCAGTTTCCGTCTACCAAATCTACTCACAAGGCTTTGGTTAGCCTGAGGTTATAGTAGAAGACACTTGCCCAAGGTTCCACGCAGTGGGACTGAACCCGGAACCATGTGGTTGGTAAGCAAGCTACTTACCACACAACCATTGTGATAAATATACACATTAGTTTACTCATTTGTAAAATGAATAGCATTTTGTATGACAATGAAGATCACTTATCTGATATAGCTGGTCATTTGGGTGCCACTCCAAAGGCTTTTGCTGTCAGTTGTCACCATTGGTCTCTGTTCTTGGTCATGCGTAGCAGGGCTGCAGTGTGAAGAGTGGCTTTGGACAGGGAGTTGTGCTGTTCATACCTGACCATATCAAGCAAGTTTTTGTCTTTTTACCTGTGCAAGGAGTGGTTCCTGTCTTCCAGTGTATTTGTCTGACACATTAACACGAAAAATTACCTGCTGGCAAAGTGAAGGATTTAGGCAGAAATTGACGAAGGATAATAATTCTGTACCCAGTTTGTGAATTGCTTACAGGTCATCAATAGTTTGAGGGTTTAATTCCAAGATTCATTTGACAGTACAACCATATATTTGTTATTTCAACCTCTGTGAACTTTCTTCAATGATATCATTTCAGGAAAATTTGGGGCTGTTCCTCACACTTTTTTGAAAATTTAAAATTAAGTGAAAATTTCCAGATTTAGTATAATGCTGAATCTGATGTTGTTATTCACTTGTACCTGAACAATTTTAGAAAACTGTTTGTTACAGAGGTTTAAAGTTTGATTATTTTTACCCAGTCAGAAAACAGGATTTTGGAAGTGGACATTTTCTGCATGATAACTATCTTTGACAATGTTGGAAGTTTTGATGATTTTTTCATGAACTTTTTTTTTTTTTTGCAAGAAATTACAACAAAAGATAAGACCAAACTAAGGGTTAAATTACGAAAAAAAACAACTATAGTTCAGTTCATGTAAACAATACATATTTTGTAGCGAAAATTCAAAAACGAAAA
This sequence comes from Octopus sinensis, assembly GCF_006345805.1. NCBI lineage: Eukaryota > Metazoa > Mollusca > Cephalopoda > Octopoda > Octopodidae > Octopus > Octopus sinensis. Next base: position 5,398,270 of record NC_043013.1, read on the forward strand.
TCTGCAATGCACTCTTGGAGTTTGTCAAACAAATCCTGCAACACAAACTCTCAGAGCTATGAGTCAACCATAGAGATGGGTGCCACTGTGTTCTTTATTACTTTGTTTAACAGAGGCCCATGTGCTTTCCATTTGTTGCGTTTGGGTACCAATAAATTTCTTTTCAGCAATTAGCATACAAAACTACGTCAATATACTAAATTTGGGCGATCTTTCGTTACAAGAACACACGGCTGCTACTCATACCGAAAGAATGCCTAAATTTGAAATAAATTGGAACAAATCTCAAGGAATTGGTAAGTGTGAACCAAACGGAAAAGATCCTGATTCTGTACTCAGTTTCTGAATTGTTTACAGTTCATCAATAATTTGAGGGTTCAATCCCAAGGTTCGTTTGACAGAACAGCCATAGATTTGCTATATAAACCTCTGCAAACTTTCTTCAATGAAATTATTTTAGGGAAATTTGGTGCTGTTCCTAGATACTTAATGTATCTCGTATATAGACAATTTGGTAAGGCGCGAATTAGCTTACCCAGGTGGAAAGGCAACAGCCTTTTGTATAACACTAGGACACAAAAACTTGCTGACAAAGTGACGGAGTTAGGCGGAAATTAACGAAAGATAACGATTCTGAACCTAGGTTACCAATAATTTGATAGATTAATCCCAAGGTACGTTCCACATATTTATTACTAGCAGTATCGCCCGGCGTTGCTCGGGTTTGTAAGGGAAATAACTATATAAGCATTTTTGGAGAGTTATAGCCAAAAAATAGCAAAAAAATGATGGTAATTTTTTTTTTAAATCGTTGACTCATCGTAGACATTTTTAGAGAGTTCCTTCCCTTATATAATAGCGACAAAAATCCATTAAAATGGAAAAAAATGATGGTAAATTATTTTTAAAATCGTAGACTCATCGTAGACGCGCGCTAATACCCAGAAGGGCTCGATATGAATCACGACTATAAGATACCCGGTTTTGGTTAAACTGCACCGCAAAATGTGGGAGTAGTTAGGAATCTAAATCGTAGGAGACAGACACACAACTTCACTTTTATATATAAAGATATCATCCTTTGTAAATCTTTCTTAATGAAATTCTTTAAATTTAGTTCCAGGGGAGTTGAATGTCCATTGGACAAGAATTACATAATTACGAATGATCAGAAACTATATGCTTACCTTGGAATCATTTAAGAAATGCTCATGGGGATCTTTTGGGGATCTATATATATTATTGAATATATAGATATGTTTGAAGAATCGTGGTAGGACATCTATATATTGATAGTCAGTATAAATGTAAAAATGAATGATGCAAGACAGAAAATCAAAGCTGAAAGCAGATGGAAACTGAACAAATAATACAATAGTTTCTATTAAAAAAAAAAATTAAATAGACGTTTCTGCAGAAAAGAACAGAAACAATGACATGTAAAATACGAAAGGGATTAACGTCATTGGATAGGCTCGAACCAAGAAGAGTAACGAAACAATGAAATGAAAATATAAAAAAAAAAAAGGATTCACGTCCCTGGGTGGACTCGAACCACCAACCTTTCGGTTAACAGCCGAACGCGCTAACCGATTGCGCCACAGAGACATTCCTGTTCGGGAGCTGCTTAACAAGTTACTTATATGCGAAGATTTCTATTTTTCTGACCTACATTTTTAAAAGGACAGCAGACATTGCTGATATAGCGGAGCTGTCATCATGGAGATTATTTCGTTAAAGGTGCACAGCAGTTTGAATGTACTTTATGAGTTGCTATTTCCTGTTCCATTGTTCAGTGAGCTTTGTTTCCGTGTCTTATTCAAAAGGCGCAGAAAAACCGGAAACATGTCAAAACAACGTTTGTTCAGCCATTGTTCAATGATTGTATTTTTACACTTCACCTCGAATTATTTCTTGTTTTCTTTTAATATTCCTTGCATTAAATGTTAAAACTAATTTAACCATTGTTGTTGTTTATTGTCCCCACCACTATCAGAAGTCCTGGGCGAACTAACATGTTTAAAAGCATTCCATTCGTGACCATCCTGTCTTTTAAATAGTGCTTTATTCAAAAGATTCTTTCCTATTCAAGATAATGTTTAATTTGAGGTAGATTTGGCTGTAATTTCTGTCAAGTCAAGGCTACTTCGTTGGATCATAACTATCGCTGTTCATCTTTAAATCATTTATCCTCTATATTTTGTACAGTCTCTCTCTCTCCCTCAGCGAATTTCTCATCAGGCATGATGATCTTTCGTTTCATGTACATATAATGGCGGACAGCGAAACCATTGTAAAACTATTGCACGGTAAACCATATTTTCTTTTCGTAACTCTCAATATTTCGACTTTATATACGAATGCAATAAAAGGGAAATGGAAATTATATGGAAAGCAACCTATCGTCCAATGCGTAGAACTTAAGATAATCTCTATATCTTTTATCATTGACTTGTTTAAGTCATTGGATAGCGGCCATGCTGAAGCACCGCCGAATAATTTTAGTGGAACGAATCGACTCCGGTATTTATTTTTTAAAGCCAGGTACTTCTTCTATCGTTCTCTTATGCTGAACCGCTATGTTACTAGGGATATAAACACACCAACATTAATTATCAATCAGTAGGGAGGAGACAAACAAAGAAACACACACACACACAAACGACGGGCTTCTTTCAGTTTCCGTCTACTAAACTCATTCACAAGGCTTTAGCCAGCCCGAGGCTATAGTAGAAAACACTTGCCCAAGGTGTCATTCAGGAGGACTGAAACAGGAACCATGTTGTTGGTAAGCAAGCTTCTTACCACACAGCCATGCTTGCACCTATTATAGAAATACCTTTCCCTTTTACTTGTTTCAGTCATTTGACTACGGCCATGCTGGAGCACCGCCTTTTGCCGAGCAAATCTACTCCAGGACTTATTCTTTGGAAGCCTAGTACTTATTCTATCGGTCTCTTTTGCCAAACCGCTGAAATAAGTTTATCATCATCCAAAAAGTGCTTCCCCTTCAAAAAAGACTTCATGGCTGGAAAGAGGTTAGATCCTGTGAGGTCAAGAAAGTAAGAGGGATGAGGAAGGATTTCATAACATCAAGCGATGTTGGCGGGGGTGGGGGCAGACACAGACACACAAACGTATACACACACATACACATATATATATACATATATACGACAGGCTTCTTTCAGTTTATGTCTACCAAATCCACTCTCAAAGCTTTGGTCAGCCCGAGGTTATAGTAGAAGACACTTGCCCAAGGTGCCACGCAGTGGGACTGAACCCAGAACCATGTGGTTGGTAAGCAAGCTACTTACCACACATAGCCCCTTCTGCACCTTGAAAAGATTCTGAAGCATTTTAATAGCAACACACATTATTAAGATACCATGTTTATAGCTTTCGTCTCTTTGGCATTTCTGTGACCATTTGTTGAGTAACCATTATTTTATGCTTATCATTTTGAACCGTCCAACCCATGCTAGCATGGAAAACGGACGCTAAATGATGATGATGATGATGATGATGATTTCTCCAGTTATTTATTGTCACATTCTCTTCATTGTCACACGTTTGCTTACAATATAATATTCTGTGTGAATGTATCAAGATTGAAGTATATCGTTTCTGGTTGGAATCCCCAGGTTTCCTGGTCTAAAATTGCCTGGTTAAGAGTTCATCCAGGTATGAGGAGTGTTCATTAAAGATTTTCCCTGACCCACTTCTGGTTATTGCAGGAAACAGAACTTGTACAGGTATAATCAATCATGTCTCTACATGTCACATTGTAAATTGCAACATCCTACTTGTATTCGTTTGTCTTCAACGGCTGCTGAAGTGGACTGAGGTTTTGTAATGGAGGCAGTTGAATGCAGATCAGTGATCAGGTTCTTATACTTGAAAGGTAATACAACCAAAAGGGGCTTTTGATGAAATGAAGAAGTTTATGGTGACAATCATATGATATAATCAAGCACTGGCATTGCCTGTACAAATGTAGTCAGACATCGGTAGAAACTGCCCCTATTCCAGGACGACCACATTGCACCATTGATGATGACACCATCCATAAAGTAGAAGCTGCCATTTTGGAGGATCGCTGCACAACTATTCAGCAACTAGCCCAAGAAGTCGAGATAAGTATAGGTTCTGTGGAAAAAATCATTTACAATCATTTGCACATGTGGAAATAGTCTGCATGATGAATTCCCCAGATGCTCACACCTTTTCAGAAGTAGGAATGAGTCAATTGTTCCCAGGCTCTTTTGGCAATGTGCCAAGAAAACAAGGAGGACTTTTTCAACAGGATGAAACATGGATCCATCACCATGATCCTGAGTCTAAAGTCCAATCGAAACAATGGAAGCATGATAACTCGCCACCTCCAAAGAAGGCTCGTGTCCAACCCTCAGCAGGGAAGGTGATGCTCAGTCTTTTGGGACCAGCACAGAGTAGTGATAATAGATTTTCTGGCAAAAGGCACCACAATTAACGGGGCATATTATGCTTCTCTGCTGCAGAAACTGCAGGATGCCATCAAAGCAGAGAGATGTGGCATGCTGAGCAAAGGAGTCCACCTCCTCCAAGACAACACCCTAGTTCACAGCGCTCATGTTGCCCTGATGAAAGCACACTCCCGCAGTTATGAAATCCTTCCTCATCCCTCTTACTTTCTTGACCTCACAGGATCTAACCTCTTTCCAACCATGAAGTCTTTTTGAAGGGGAAGCACTTTTCAGATGATGATAAACTTATTTCAGAGTAAAGTCTTGGCTCCAGATGCAACCTACTGACTTCTACAGAGGCTGTCACTTCACACTAGTCTTCAGGTGTCTGGATGAACCCTGTTGCTCTGAGTTTCATGTAATTGATTATCAGAAACTGATGATCAATTACATCAAAGTAGGAGTAGCAGGAGTAAAGATTATCCACCAACAAAACATGGCAGTCCTGGTTTAGGATGAATGTCGCTGTAATTTAGCCCCAGGAGACATCGTCTCCAGCTGGCTCTACAACACAATCTGTGTCCTTATATTTTTGAACAAGGGAATCTAGCACCTCCACTCAGCTCAAAACAATATCTGTGTATCGTGATTTCCGGGTTATTTCCCTTCATCAACACAGAATAATTGTGTGGTGCTGCCAAATTCCAGTTCGAAATATATTGTTTTCAAAGTGACAACTATAGTGGTCAGCATAGCAACATGGTGACCTCCCAACATTGACCATTCAAATTGGAAGATTTAACCCAGGGGTTCTCAATCAGGGTTTATATGGCCCTTGGGGATCAATATAAGATTTAGTTGCTAAAAATTATGTGCAATAAATTGGTTATACTTCTAAAATACTTCACTCTCAGAGTGGTTGGCATTAGGAAGGGCATCCAGCTGTATAAACCTTGCCAGTCCCCAGTCAAACTGTTCAACCTATGCCAGAATAGAAAATGAATGTTAAACGATGGTGATGATGATGATGAATTCCTTATATTTAATTATAAAAATATAAGGGGATTTTTTTAAAACTTCAAATGGCTATGGGGGTTCAACAGAGTAGATTGGTAATCAAAGGGTCCACAGGCATGAAATGGTTGAGAACCGTTGATTTAACCTAACAAGCTAGGATGGCCCATACCAGTTGCCTATGAAGGAAGAACTCATTCCCTGGATATCTCATACAGAAAAAAATGTCTTAATATTAACTTTGGGAATTGAACCTTGTAACTGCTGTGTAAACCTTATAGCCATACTAATTCCAACACCAAAGCAACAGCACAATTTCAGTCCTCTAAATCAGTGGTGCCCAAACATTTTCAAGCTGCTGCTCCCTTAGTTACCCAGGCCTCATTCCTAGCGCCCATGCCCCAACTAACCCTCACAAACACAGACCTCTTTCTGAAGTAAATTCAAAGCAACTGTATTTCACAAATAAAACTTAACCTAATGGCGCAGGAGTGGCTGTGTGGTAAGTAGCTTGCTTACCAACCACATGGTTCCAGGTTCAGTCCCACTGCTTGGCACCTTGGCCAAGTGTCTTCTACTATAGCCTCAGGCCAACCAAAGCCTTGTAAGTGGATTTGGTAGACGGAAACTGAAAGAAGCCCATCGTATATATGTATATATATGTGTATGTGCGTGTGTGTTTGTGTGTCTGTGTTTGTCCCCCTAGCATTGCTTGACAACCGATGCTGGTGTGTTTATGTCCCTGTCACTTAGCGGTTTCAGTAAAATGTGACCGATAGAATAAGTACTAGGCTTACAAAGAATAAGTCCCGGGGTCGAGTTGCTCGACTAAAGGCGGTGCTCCAGCATGGCCGCAGTCAAATGACTGAAACAAGTAAAAGAGTAAAAGAGAGAGTAAGAGTAATGAATTCATTATTTTGTTGTTTTTCCTGAATTTCTACCCCATTATCACCCCACTTTTCTTCAACGCCCCCCTCTGAACT
>NC_043013.1:5407211-5422211 GCF_006345805.1 Octopus sinensis
GTTCAACCACAAACCTTTGACATTTTGCCCTTCTCTGCCTGACAAGCAGTGGAGCCCAGGCTGGTTGATGAAAGCACCAAGTTGCAGCTGAAGAAATTGTCACAGTATGTGGAATCCCAGATGGACAATCAGTTCACTTGACAATTGTTTCTCTTCTATGAAGAGAACTATGGAAGCTCAGTGTCACCTTAATTACACATCGATTTATTACTCCTCTACTTGATTGTAAACAATACCTCTTATTTCTCTCTGATACATTTCCTAACATAGTCGTTTGCTTGATGTTTAGAAATTGCAATTTTACTGAGAAATAAAATATTTAAACCAGATACAATACTTATATTTTAGGTTTACCTACACAAGTATACCCCTTCCTTCTAACTTTGTTGCCTCACAACTTCTAGAAAAATTTTCAGCAAATACATTTCAGGCCGTGTAAAAAGTGTAAACACCTCCTTCGGTCATGAATGACCATGGGATTGCACCTAGAAAGTTCCCGTCCAAGGCACAAGTCTGGGCAAGATTGTTTATGGACGACCAGCTGTCACCCATTATATGTAAATAGGATGAAGGGTAAAGAGCCCCTTTGGTCATGAATGACCATGGGATTGCACCTAGAAAGATTCCCTCCAAGGCACAAGTCTGAGCAAGGTTGTTTATGGAAGACCAGCAGTCGCCCATGCATACCAGCCTCACCCTCTCCACACCATTATATGTACATAGGGTAAAGGGTAAAGACTGCCTTCGGTCATGAATGACCATGGGATTGCACTTAGAAAGTTTCCCTCCAAGGTGAGGTTGTTTATGGAAGACCAGCAGTTGTCCATGCATACCAACCTTCTCTCTCCACACCACCAATATTATTCAAGGGCCAATCAATACAGCTTGATTACTGATTATTAAGGGCCAATCAATACAGCTTGATTACAGATTATTAAGGGCCAATCAATACAGCTTGACTTCAATGATGTTGCAACTCATTCCTACAGCTGAGTGAACTGGAGCAATGTGAAAATAAAGTGTCTTGCTCAAGAAAACACACACAGCCTGATCCGGAAATCAAACTCACTACCTTATGATTGTATGCCTGACAGTCTTACCACTGAGTCATGCATGGCTATATCAGAATTTAATATGAAACAAAATTGGTAGACTCGTACACATACATACTGACACACATCAACATATATCTATAAAATGAAACTTGAAATTTAAAAAAAATCTTAATCCCCTGAAAATCTATTTACTGTTCACCTAGTACTCAAGGATGCAAGCACAGAAGTTCTGGGCCCTGAGAATGGGGCAAAAATGCTGCAGTTTTTGCCATCTGGCCATTGTCACCAACTTTTGTTCTGCTCCTATCTCCTCCAAAACTGGTTCATTCTATCTGTAAGCCATGGACTATATGTACCCCTAATTTTAATCTTGATATTATTGAAAGAAAAAGAAAATAAAGATGCCTTTTACAAGTTCTGTGGTATCATGACAACCCCATACTTTTCATATAGCTAAAACCTCAGCCAATTAGAAACAACCTCTAAATCTGCCTCAGATAATATGCTACCCTCTTACAAATGGTATGTCATACAAAATAATGGAGTCCAAAATATCTGAAAATAAGATGGGATGGTCATGGGTGGTCTATGCTTTCTTATTGGGCTGATTATTCAGAGCTCACTTGGAGTCAAATAACAAGAGCAATTTTTTTTATAAAGGTTGCATTTCTTTCTATATTAATGCCACAAGCTACTTCAGCCCAGAACAGCTGCTAAGCATTTACAATGGTAAAGTACACTTCACTGCAAAGTTATCTTCTGAATTATGCACCAATCAAACTTGCATGCATTCTTGAAAAACATCCAAAATAAAGTCAAGATGTTGCTTGTCTGTTAGTCAAGATATTGATCTATTGATCTGATAGTGAAGATGTTTGCCTGGTAGTCAATAGATCTATTATCTACTCAAGATTTTCATTTTCTTGAGCCCTCAGACTCATAAGGTCAATTGCCCAGTTTCTATGATATATAAGTGAATTGGATGTTCTTCCATTGCAGGGTTCAACACCAGCAATTTTTGAGAAGAGACAAGTCAATTACATTAATTCCAGTACTTGACTGGTACTTTATTTTATTGATCTTAAATAAATGAAAGGTAGAGTCGACCTCAGCAGGATTTGAACTCAGAATGTAATGCCATTTAATGGCACTTTATCTGAAATGTAAACAATTCTATCAGTTCACCATCTTGCTCTCAAGATATCTGTCAGATAATAGTTTCATAACTACTTCAACAAATAAGGTGATGTTTGTGTTCTCTAATGAAGCCACAACAATACCAAAACATATTTAAAGTTGTCTCCCTTACTTGCCAAAAGAATTATAATAATATTAGACACTGACTAATTGCTGGCAGTAATTTTGTTCTTTAATACTTTTGGATTTTATCTTTAAAGACATCTTAATTCTCTAATGATGCTGCTGTTGAAAAGCTGAATGAGATGTTAGATAAATGAAAAGAATAGTCATTCATTTTCACTTCATCATATATTTAAAGTTAAAAGCTTGTCCTGGATCTAACAGTCCAACAAAAAGAAACAACTGAATAATGTTGGAAAATTTTATTGATAGTAGTTTTATGTGTTAAGAAGCAAGAATATGACTATGAAAGTGGCAACTGTGCAAGCGCAGGAGTGGCTGTGTGGTAATTAGCTTGCTAACCAACCACATGGTTCCAGGTTCAGTCCCACTGCATGGCATCTTGGGCAAGTGTCTTCTGCTACAGCCCCGGGCCGACCAACGCCTTGTGAGTGGATTTGGTAGATGGGAACTGAAAGAAGCTTGTCGTATATATGTATATATATATATATATATATATATATATATATATATATGTATGTGTGTGTTTGTGTGTCTGTGTTTGTCCCCATAGCATTGTTTGACAACCGATGCTGGTGTGTTTACGTCCCCGTCACTTAGCAGTTCGGCAAAAGAGACCGATAGAATAAGTACTGGGCTTACAAAGAATAAGTCCCGGGGTCGATTTGCTCGACTAAAGGCGGTGCTCCAGTATGGCCGCAGTCAAATGACTGAAACAAGTAAAAGAGTAAAAGAGTATACAATTCTTTTTACAGTTCAGCCTTTTATCAGTCAGAATTGTGAGGACAAGAATTTGCCTGTCATTACACTTCACTGCTTACATCATTAACCTCCTGACTTATACATTGTCTGTCTGTCTCTATAAAACTGCTTTCTTTTAACATACCTTGGAACAACTCTGAATGAACAGATCTATGGTGATGTCATCACTTGAAAATCTGGGAGATATTTACAAGAGTAGGTGAAAAGCTCTTGGGGGTCACTATGAAGGAGTAATGCTAGAGCTGTGAAATCTTGCATGCGTTAATTTCAACTCTTCTTCTTAATAATTTGCATTTGTTTCTTTCTGGGTAAACTGACATCCGACTGTTCAAAGAAGATTTCAAAAGTAACTAGTAGTTATTTCTTACGAAAATGGACAAAATTTGGTATCGCCATGTTATCAAGTACCTGCAGAAAAAGGGGTTTACTTCCACCCCACACACAAGGACATTCATGCTGACATGGCTACTACATTAGGAGACGGACACTCCAGATTTATCAACAGTGCAAAAGTGAGCAGCCAAATTTTCGTAGGTGAAGGGAGAGTCTTGAAGATGGCCCAACATCTGGACGCCCTGCAACTGCCACCACCGAGGAAAACATTGATTGTGTTCACCACATGGTGATTGATAACAAATGATTGACTATAAATCAAATAGCCAATGCTATTAGCACATCTTTTACAGATTCCATGGACAGCGAGGCTCACCAATGGAGAAGTTCTTAAGCAGATCAGGCTGAAAATGTCGCTAGAAGCTAGGATCACCAAGCATAGATTGACATATTTCGGTCATATTATGTGGAGAAAATCCCTGGAGAAGGACATCATGCTCGGAATGGTCAGTGGCAAGAGAGGAAGAGGCCGACCAAGAACCAGCTGGCTTGACACCATCAAGAGTGATACCAGAATGGACATAGCCAATCTGAAAGAAGCAGCCCAGGATAGAACTGACTGGAGGACACTGATCCAATGAGTAATCGAGAGTCGACTTCGACTGAGCGGATAGATAGATAGATTAGCACATCCCTTGAGAGACTTGAGAATGTTCCGCACAATGAACTTGGTACAATAAAGGTTTCTGTTCAGTGGGTACCACGTCTTCTGACACCTGATCAAAAGCATACCAGGCTGATCACATCACAGGAACATCTGATATTGTTTGAGGCAGATCCCTGAAAGAATGAAAGGCAAAATGAACTTCGGTGGAATTTGAACTCAGAACGTATAGACGGATGAAACGCCACTAAGTGTTTTGTCTGGCAAGTTAACAATTCTGCTACTTTACTGCATTTGATGATGATGATGATAATCATCATCATCATCATCATCGTTTAACGTATGCTTTCCATGCTAGCATGGGTTGGACGATTTGACTGAGGACTGGCGAACCAGATGGCTGCACCAGGCTCCAATCTAATCTGTCAGAGTTTCTACAGTTGGATGCCCTTCCTAATGCCAACCACTCCCAGAGTGTAGATAATGATAATAATAATCCTTTCTAGTATAGGCACAAGGCCTGAAATTTGGGAAAAGAGGATAGTCGATAACATTCACCTCGGTATTCAACTGGTACTTATTTAATTGACCCCAAAAAGATGAAAAGCAAAGTCAACCCTTGCAGAGACGAAATACCACTAAGCATTTCACCAAGCGTGCTAATGGTTCTGCCAGCTTGCCACCTAAATAATCCTTTCTACTATAGGCCTGAAATTTGGGGAGGGGGATAGTCAATAACATTGACCTCAGTATTCAACTGGTACTTATTTTATTGACCCCAAAAGGATGAAAGGCAAAGTCAACCCCTGCAGAATTTGAACTCAGAATGTTAAGAGAGACGAAATACCATTAAGCTTTTCGCCCAGCATGTTAACAATTCTGCTGGCTCACCGCCTTTATGATAATAATAATGGTTTCAAATTTTGGTACAAGGCCAGCAATTTTAGGAGAGGGGGTTAGTCAATTAAATCAACCCCCATGCTTGACTGGTACTTATTTTATCAACCCTGAAAGGATGAAAAGGTACAGTCGACCTTGGCAGAATTTGAACTCAGAATGAAAAGATAAACGAAATGGCACTAAGTGTTTTGTTTGGCATGCAAACAAATCTGCCAGCTCATTGCCTTTGACGATGATGATGATGACAATGGCAGCAGTGGTGACACCGCTGATAATTATTAAACAGGATGTTCATAACTAGAATTCTTTTGATTGCAAATCTGCTCAATCAAGTCTGACCTGTGGTTAAACAACAACAACAAAAATAGCGGGGTGGGGGGTTAAAATACCACTATACAAATACTATTTTCATAATTTTGTTTAATTCCTCCCAGAAATCATGTTTGTCTTTCTTTATATACAATCAGCACATTTTACTAAGTTCAAACTAGTTTTTTTGCTATTTCAAAATTTCTAGATTGCAGCTGTGGCAAATTCTAGCCCCAACTCTAACTTGTTTGATATATTTAGTGAAGGAAATACATTGTGTCAACATCAGACTTTATGTAAAATGATATCATATCTAAAGCAGAATTGTTTCAAATCTTACTTTTTTTTTTGTTTTTGGTTTTCATTGTTTGCTTCTAGTTTTGTTTTTTTTTTCTTCTAGTTTTATCTTTCCATAGAGAACTTATCAGTAATTATCGACTTCACTGAATATGATAAACTATCTGTCTGTTTTATCTGTTTCTTTCCCTCTCTTTCTCTCTCTTTATGTATGTATGTGTGTGTATGTGTGCATGCGTGTGTGTGTGTGTGTGTGTATATACACACACATATATACATACTTAAAGTAATGACTTTTTGCGAACATAATGTGGCAGTCCCAGGATGAGAAGAATGTTACTGTTATTTAGCCCCGGGGAAACATCATTTCTAGCTGGCTATATGACACATAAAAAATTGTGTGTCCTTATATTTTTCAAATAGGGGAGATCATCACCTCCACTCGGCACGACTTTTCATCCACAGACTTGTTTCTGGGTTATTGCTTTTATCAGCGTGGAGTAGCTTGGTTGGTTAGATGTCGCTGCTGAACTGCTGTAGAAAATATATAGATTTTTTAAAGTAACACACAGTCACTGATCTACAAAATAGAAATATTATTTCTAAATCTCTCAAAGAGAGATATACAGTAACAGCACCGTAAAGTAATGACTTTTTGTGAACATAATGTGGCAGTTCCAGGATGGGATGAATGTTGCTGTTATTCAACCCCAGGAAACATCATTTCCAGCTGGCTATATGACCCAAAAAATTCTGTGTCCTTATATTTTCAAACAGGGGAGATCAGTACCTCCACTCAGCACAACTTTGCATCAGTGGACATTTATTTCTGGGTTATTGTCCTTTATCAGCATGAAGTAGCTTGGTTGACTAGATGTCACTACTGAACTGCTGTCGAAAATATAAGAACACAGAATTTTTTATGTCATATAGCCAACTGGAAACGATGTTTCCTGGGGCTAAATAACAGTAACATTCATCCCATCCTGGGACTGCCTCATTAAGATGGCAATAAATCATTACTTTATTGTGCACTTTCCATACATGAGTTGGACGATTTTGACTGAGGGCTGGTGAACCAGATAGCTGCACCAGGCTCCAATCTTGATCTGGCAGAGTTTCTACTGCTGGATGCCCTTCCTAACGCTAACCACTCCGAAAGTGTAGTGGGTGTTTTTTATGTGCCACCGACACGGGAGCCAGTCAGGCAGTACTGGCAACGACTTCGCTCAAATCTTTTTACACATGCCACCAGCACAGGTGCCAGTAAGGCGTGGCTGGTAACGATCACACTCGAATGGTGCCTTTTATGTGCCACTGGCACAGAAGCCAGTTGGCCGCTCTGGCAATGATCACGATCAGATGGTGCTCTTAGCTCCCTACTAGCATGGGCACAAGTGCCAGTAAGGTGATGCTGGTAACGATTACACTCGAATGGTGCCTTTTACGTGCCACCGGCATGGAAGACAGTTAGCTGCTCTGGCAACGATCACGATCAGATGGTGCTCTTTGCACCCCGCTAGCACGGATGCCAGTCATCGAATTTGATTTTGATTTTGATCTGATTTCACTTGCCTCAACAGGTCTTTGCAAGCAGAGTTTAGTGTCCAAAGAAGGAAAATGTATGCATAAGTGGGCTGGTTACGCTCCTGGCATAGGCCACGAGATTATGTGTCTGTGTTTGTCCTCCTGCCATCGCTTGACAACTGATGTTAATGTACTTATATCCCCGTAACTTAGTGGTTCAGCAAAAGAATAAAATAGAATAAGTACTAGGCTTACAAAGTTCAAACCTGAAGTGAATTTTGACTTACTGTTTTCAAGAAAATAAAATTCCTGAGAAGTTCTAAGACTAATATTTATATTCTTATATAAACATTTTGAATGTGAAAAAAATTATATAAGAAAACTAAGGCTTCCACCCAAGATGTTCTCTTTTGCGGCTGATTCTAGATAAATTTTTCACATTGTCTGGCTTTTGACCTCCATAACTGTACATAATTTTCGTTTCCTGTATCAGACAGATATCTCTGATCTGTTGTTGTTGTTGCTGCTGCTGTTGTTGGTCTTGTTACTGTTGTTTTTATTATTGGTGCGGCTGTTGCTGCTACTGCTGTTGTTGTTGTTGTTGGTGGTGGTGGTGGTGATGGTGGTGGTCGTGTTGCTGTTGTTTTTGTTGTTGTTGATGGTGGTGGTGGTGGTGGTGATGGTGGTGGTGGTGGTGATGGTGGTGGTGGTAATGGTAGCTGTCATGGTGGTGGTCTTGTTGCTGCTGCTGCTGCTGTTGTTGTCATCGTCATCGTCGGTGGTGGTGGTGGTGGTCTTGCTACTGTTGTTGTTTTCGTTGTTGCTACCATGGGTGTTGTAGCTGTACAACCCTAAGTCATTTCTGATTGAACATAACCTACAGCAAGCAGTTGGTCTTATTGTATTTGGATTTGGCAGAGGTTTTGATGGAAATTTACCACTGATATTCCTTACATTGGAATACATAAATGTATTTTTGGAATATTTATCCCAGACAAAGGTCTTCTGATAGACAATTGCATATTATTTTTAGGAACAGCATCATGCCACACAGAAGCATTATTGAATGCCTGCTCCTAATTGCATATTCTGTATTCCGACCTCCGCAGCAGAGAGTAATGACCTCCATGCCACAAAGCAAAATTTTAATTGTTTACTCTCTGGCAGTCTGGCAGAATTGTTAGCCCATCAAACAAAATGTTTACCAGCACTTCTTCAAGCTCTGTATGTTCTGAGTTCAAATCCTACCATCGTCTACTTTGCCTTTCATCCCACCACCACCACCAACACCACCACCATCACCACCACCACCATCACCATCACCATCACCATCATCATCATCATCACCACCACCACCACCACCACACCACCACCACCACCACCACCACCACCACCATCATCATCATCATCATCATCATCATCGTTTAACGTCCTTTTTCCATGCTAGCATGGGTTGGACGATTTGACTGAGGTCTGACGAACCAGATGGCTGCACCAGGCTCCAATCTGATCTGGCAGAGTTTCTACAGCTGGATGCCCTTCCTAACGCCAACCACTCTGAGAGTGTAGTGGGTGCTTTTACGTGCCACCAGCACGAGGGCCAGTCAGGCGGTACTGGCAACGGTCATGCTCAAATGGTGCTTTTTATGTACCACCTGCACAGGAGCCAGTCCAGTGGCACTGGCAACAACCACGCTCGAATGTTTTTTCACATGCCACCAGCACAAGTTCCAGTTAGGCGACGCAGGTAACAATCACGCTCGAATGGTGCTTTTTATGTGCCACCAGCATGGAGGGCAGCTTGTTGCTCTAGCAACGATCATGCTCGTATGGTACTTTTAGCGGTCCACTAGCACAGATGCCAGTCATCGAATTTGATTTCAATGAAGAACCAGTTAAGTACTAAAGTTGAGTTGATGTAACTGACTGGTTCCCTCATTGGCCTTGAACCCTACAATTGACAAGCATCCCTTTCAGGGGTATATGGTAATCTTGGTTATTTATACCCCATGGAAACCAGGAAACCAGCTTTATGAATCCTTAGACTCAGGAAGAATATTAAAAAAAAACCTTTTTTACCATTTTACTAGGCCAATGAGAGAGCAAGTACCTCTCAGTCATGTACTGGTTATATAAATAGAACCCAAAGGTCTCTCTCCAGCTTCACTCCACTTTACCTGGCTGAACTCAGCAAGGGCAGAAGGGTTTTATTTGAAGAAATTAACTGCAGTATTTATGTTTTTTTGAAGCCTGTACATATTCTATTGGTCTCTTTTGCTAAACTGCTAAATTACAAGGGACATAAACAAACCAATCCTGAGCATCAAGTGGGAGTAGGTATGACACAAATACACACACACACATCTGTTTACATAACAGGCTTCCTCACAGTTTCTCACAAGGCATTGGTCAGACTGGAGCTATAGCAGTAGACACTTGCTCAAGGTGCTGTGCAGTGGAACTGAACCCAAAACCACATGGTAGCAAAGTGAGCTTCTTAATTACACAGCCAAACCTGCACCTAATACAAACGAGATAAATGAAGACTGATTGGTTGAAAGTTTTTTATGTCATATAACAATAGTACATACCTTGAGAAGAGATGGTCACGTGTCATTTTGAAGTTAAGCTACTGGAGTTAATGACAGGTGACCTTTTTACTAATTCTGACACTAATTACATTTGGTAATTCTATAACCTTTGAACTTAACTAATTCCGTAATTAGATGTGACCTCTTTTAATTGGACGGGATCTAAAAAAAGAAGAAAAAATAAACGTTGATAACCAAAACATTGATGACAAGTACTATAGCATCATTGTCACAGAGCAGAAATTGTACATAGGCGTAGGAGTGGCTGTGTGGTAAGTAGCTTGCTTACCAGGATGCAAAGGATTTAGCGGTACATATGTTTCTGGCTTTATTAGACAGTTTATATTAATGCATAATTGATGTAATATGTATGTCAAAAGCCTTCTTCAGCCGCGTACAATTACCACACCAAAGACATGTATTAAATTATAGCAGGTTTGAGAAGTTTGGGAAAAATACGGGTTTCGTTGGGGATGCAAATCCTCATAGTTGTATACAGCAGAGCGAGAAACCAAAACAAAAACAAAGCATCCATACCGTTTTTCACTCAATGTAGAATATATATATATATATATATATATACGAGGGACGTTCAATAAGTAATGCCTCTGACCCACTTGCAGTTGTTTGATCTAGCTGAAACTTTGTATGTGCAATCATTTATATCTCTATAGAGTAAGTGGCAAATTACAGCACTGAATTAATTGTGGTTTCTGATTTACAGGTGTTTGAACCGAGTCAAGTGTTAAATGGAGCCTGTTGAGTGTCGAGCAGTGATCCGGTTTTTGTATTTGAAAGGACGCACACCACGGGAGACTTTTGATGAAATGAAAGTAACTTATGGTGATGATGCCCCATCATATGACCTTGTAAAACGCTGGCATCGTGAATTCAAACATGGTCGGAACACTGTGGAAACAGCTCCCAGATCTGGTCGCCCCCTTCTGCCATTGATGAGGCATCTGTCCGTGAAGTTGAGGCTGCCATTTTGGAAGATCGACGCATAACTATTCGCCAAATAGCCCATGAGGTCAAGATTAGTACCGGGTCTGTGGAAACTATCATTCATGACCATTTGCATATGCAAAAGGTATCTGCCAGATGGATTCCCAGGTTGCTCACGCCTTTCCAGAAGCAAGAACGCGTCGAGTGCTCGAGGATGAATTTGGAGATGTGCCAAGAAGATGAGTCAAAATTTTTCAAAAGACTGATTACACAGGATGAAACCTGGGTCCATCATGATGATCCAGAGACCAAAGCCCAGTCAATGCAGTGGAAGCACCGTGACTCACCCCCTCCAAAGAAGGCAAGGATGCAGCCCTCCGCTGGCAAGGTCATGCTCACAGTCTTCTGGGACCAGGACGGAGTAGTGATAACAGATTTCCTGGCAAAGGGTACCACAATTGCAGGAGCCTATTATGCTTCACTTTTGAGGAAATTAAGAGAAGTTATCAAAATCAAGAGGCGGGGCAAGATCAGCAAAGGCATCCTCCTCCTGCAGGACAACGCTCCGGTCCACAACTCGCTTGTCGCCAGATCAGAAGCACAGGCGTATGGCTATGAACTCCTCCCCCATCCCCCTACTTTCCTGACCTTGCACCCTCTGATTTTCACCTCTTCCCAGTCATGAAGTTGTTTTTGAAAGGAAAGCGTTTCCCAGATGATGCAGCCTTGATTTCTGAAGTTGCGTTCAGGTTGGAGTACCAAGCTGGGGTCTTCTATAAAAACGGTCTCCAGAGCTGCATCAAACAATGGGAGAAATGCGTAACTCTGGGTGGTTCCTATGTAGAAAAAGACTAATACTGTGCCAAATTTCGTTGCTCTACTGCTATGGGAAGTGGGTCAGGGGCATTACTTATTGAACGCCCCTCGTATATATATATATATATATATATATATATATATATATATAATATATATATATATATATATGTATATATATGTATATATATATCTATGTATGTGTGTGTATATGTTTGTGTGTCTGTGTTTGATGTAAATAGGATTAATCATGCAAAATACTTATGTATGTATGTATGTATCTATATAACAAGCTTCTTTCAGTTACCAAAACCACTTACAAGGCTTTGGTTGGCCTAAGACTATAATAGAAGACACTTGCCCAAGGTGCCATGCAGTGGGACTGAACTCAGAACCATGTGGTTGGAAAGAGCTATTGGAGCTAATCTAATCAATTAGTTTCATACAAGGTATTAAAACCAGATGTTAGATAACAGTACAGATAAATAACACTGTATGCTCTTTAGAAATGGCAGGAATCCTGAAGTATTCTTGCTATCTCTGAAGAGCATGCAGTATTACTTAATTGTGCTGTTATCAATCGGTTTTGTTCTGGGAGTTAAAACCAAATGTTAGATAACAGCACATTTAAATAATATTGAGCAGTCTTCAGAGATAGCAGGAATCCTGCAATATTCCTGCCATCTCTGAAGAGCATGCAATATTACTTATCCATGCTGTTATCTAACATATGGTTTCTATACCCAGTGCAAAACCGTTTGATTGATAAGATCGGTTGTAATGGATCTATAATACTGCATATTCTGATTAATATACCCACTCTGTTGATAAATATACAAGCGCATATGCTTTTGTGTAGTTACTCAGACGACTATGTGTGTATATATATGTGTGTGTATGTATGTATGTATGTATGTATGAATGAATGAATATTAATTTTTCTTTTCACCAAGCATAACATATAATTTAGTAACGAGATGAGACCTTCATTTTACTCAAACACTCTCACTTTTGTCGAGAGGTGGTGGTTAAAATTTACAGTGATCACACAAAACGAAAGAAAAAATAAATCTCTGACAACTTATTTCCTCTAACCTACTGAAACTAAATGTGCAATTATCCTGCGTAAATTATGTCAGAATTGACTCAGATGTCATAAATTTAGTTCTGGTGCAATTTCTAAGATGACAGACATTTAAAATGTCCATTTGTTGAAATAAACGACTAAGAAATATTATCTGTAAATTGTTCATTAAAAGACAGGAAAAACGAATGTAAAAGAGATGGGTGTGTTAAAAGGAGCAGGAACAAGAAAGATTATCACTAATTTTCATTACTTAAAACTTCAACAAAAATAGACATGATTATTATCTTTTAGAAATGCGCAGTTATGTCATCTTGTTCAAAACTGGTTGTGTTGGGAGGGAAGTACGATAAACACACATCTACTTACAGACTTTTGTGAAGTGTAGCCTAGTTTGGTATTAAACAAACATTACGTTACATTAAATTCACCGAATTAGAGACTTGAAGAAATAAGAAAAAAATTGTTTTACTTTTATCTTTTCACAAGTTTACATTGATAACTGTTATTCTAAAATAGTTTTAATTCTTTTACAAAGCCAGCAGTATCGAGAGGAAAATATTATCGAATACCATCAACCCTTGTACTTGACTGGTACTTTATTTTCCGGAGAAGTTGACCTCAACATGCTTGAACTCAGAAACCGAAGGGCTGGAGAAAAAAAAAATCCAAAAACCCACAAAAAGCATTTTTTAAAGATCTGCTGATTCAACCAGTTGACTACCTGAACTATATTCTGCAAATAGACACAGGAGTGGCTGTGTGGTAAGAAGCTTGCTTACCAACCATAATGTTCGAGGTTCAGTCCCACTGCGTGGCACTTTGTCTTCTACTATAACCGCAGGCCGACCAAGGCCTTGTGAATAGATTTGGTAGACGGAAACTGAAAGAAGCCCATTGTATGTGTGTGGGCAAGAGACAAACTTGGCAGAGATGTGCCACATGTTCAATTCAGACGTTAGGATTGCCTGCATAGACCCATACAACAGACCAACAACATCAGCAATGTTGTTGTTTGTCCTCCAGTGATCCTTATGCGCAAGCTGATGAATTCTCTCCACATTTATGGGGATGACTCTCATTGCAAGTCTTCCAGATTGCTCATCTTCTGCTTTTGAAACATCCGTGCTACTGGAAACATTGCATACGACCCACTGCCTCGTCACCGTAAGCTTGCCAAAGCATGCTCAATGTCTCTGTAGCAGATTGCCCAAGCCTGATGCAAAATTTCACATTGGCTCTCTTTGTTCCAGCTTCCTGTCCATGACAAAATCGGAGACTACAGCATACACGTGATCACAAATTTCACAACTTCAAAGTAAACACAGCAATGTCATTCGGCACATTGTCTCATGAAGGTCACTACGAGCTTTCACTGCACACACAACCTTGTGCTGACATCTGTTGGTGCACTACAGAACTAGTCCAGGAACTTTTGAAACCACCTATATATATATGTTTTAATATTTTGCTTAGGCATTGTGTGACTAATAACCTCAAAGGAGCAGGAGTGGGTGTGTGGTAAGTAGCTTGCTTACCAACCAAATGGCTCCGGATTCAGTCCCACTGCGTGGCATCTTGGGCAAGTGTCTTCTACTATAGCCTTGAGCCGACCAAAGCCTTGTGAGTGGATTTGGTAGACAGAAACTGGAAGAAGCCTGTCGTATATGTGTGTGTATATATATATATATATATGTATGTATGGGTGTGTATATGTTTGTGTGTCTGTTTGTCTGCCCCCTGCATCACTTGACAACCGATGCTGGTGTGTTTACGTCCCCGTAACTTAGCAGTTCGGCAAAAGAGACCGACAGAATAAGTACTAGGCTTACAAAGAATAAGCTCTGGGGTCGATTTGCTCGACTATTAAGGCGATGCTCCAGCATGGCTGCAGTCTAATGACTGAAACAAGTGAAAGAGTATACATATGTTTCAGGACAGAGTGCTAATAAGAAAATGAAATGGCAAAGGAATAAACTTAAGTTACCTTATGAACTCCATTAGCTTGCAGCTGTTTCTGCTACTGGAAGCAGTGGACACATAGTTGAGTGCCTGAGTAACAGCCAATAGCTTCAAGGTTTGCAATATTGCAAACCTGTACAAGTGAGCATGTAAAAAACAAAATAGGAATTTTGACAAAAGCATCTATAAAACTAGCTTTTAAAAATTGAATGGCTTATAAGGGTCCACCAGAATAGAATAGTAATAGAAAAAATTGGTTGGGAAGCACTGATCTGTATTGTCACTTGGCATGCTAGAAACAGTAGTCAAATCTCGAATCAGGTCATATTGTCTATATATTTTTTAACAAAAACAGTCATAGGGAATTATATGAATTAACTGTCTGTTGAGCGGGGATGATCATGGATGGAATATGTTTGGTCATAGGTCTGTGCA
>NC_043013.1:5424711-5452211 GCF_006345805.1 Octopus sinensis
TTTGGCAAAAGAGACCGATAGAATAAGTACTCGGCTTACAAAGAATAAGTCCTGGGGGGCGATTTGCTCGACTAAAGGCGGTGCTCCAGCATGGCCACAGTCAGATGACTGAAACAGGTAAAAGAGTTTATTAGTTTCAAATTTCAGCTCAAGGCCAGCAATTTCGGAGGTGGGGTCAAGTTAATTACATCAACCCCCAGTGTTCAACTGGTTCTTATTTTATTGACCCCTGAAAGGATGAAAGGTAAAGTCAACCCTGGTAGCACTTGAACCCAGAACATAAGGACAGACGAAATACCTATTTCTTTATTACCCACAAGGGGCTAAACACAGAGAGGACAAATAAGGACTGACAAACGGATTAAGTCGATTATATAAACCCCAGTGTGTAACTGGTACTTATTTAATCGACCCCGAAAGGATGAAAGGCAAAGTCGACGTCGGCGGAATTTGAACTCAGAACGTAGCGGCAGACAAAATACCTATTTCTTTATTACCCACAAGGGGCTAAACACAGAGGGGACAAACAAGGGCAGACATAGGTATTAAGCCGATTACATCGACCCCAGTGTGTAACTGGTACTTAATTTATTGACCCCGAAAGGATGAAAGGCAAAGTCGACCTCGGTGGAATTTGAACTCACAACCTAACGCAGACAAAATACCGCTAAGCATTTTGCCAGCTTGCTGACCTACTTCTTTTATATATATTCTTTTCTACTCCAGGCTCAAGGCCCGAAATTTGGGGGGAGGGGCCAGTTAATTAGATCTACGCAACTGGTGCTTAATTTATCGACCCTGAAAGGATGAAAGGCAAAATCAACCTCCCCCTTTTATACATATCAAAACAGGTGACAGCTAGTTTTAAGACATTTACTTTGCAATCGAAAGGTCCTGGGTTCAATCCTGCTGTCTGGTACCTCGAGCAATTTATTATTTTGAGTAAAATGAGTTGACCAGTGAATAGATTTCACTGTAAATATATATATTTGCGAAGGCTAGACAGGTATCTCAACTAGCAGGACTCGCTATCCTGGACTGATGACGGGTAAGACCCAGAAACATGCATGTCTTCAGGTGTGAATCCTAGTTGGTGGGGGTATTTGCCTCCCTTTTGCACATATAAGGACACAGGAAATGTGTCAAAGCCGACAGGAAGCGTCAATGCTTCCTAGGGCTAAACAGCAGTGGTGTAATTCCCTTACGGGACTATCACGTTATGTTGACAGTATACAACCACTCTGAGTTGATGGGAATTGTATGGAAGTAGAAGTTCACAATTAGCCTACCGCAAGAAACTAGTGACATCTACAATGAGGCAGCACCATTTTTTGAAACTCGGAAGGAGGTAGGAACAACTGTTTTTTCCTTGTTTTTCATGGTTATGTAAACGTGAATAACTGATCTTTTCTTCTTCATTATAATCTCTGTTATAAGAGTTAACAATTACAATTACCAGGCATGTAAAAACATTTTAAAACAAGAGCACTTTGAGAGCGCAAACTTCCACCAAGGCAACACCAATGTCCTCTCAACGATTAACCAGAGATGATTTTTAAAATGAGAATATCTGAAATATACTCGACTGCTCTCACAAACGAGAATACCAAAAACGAAACTGACCGCTCTCAAAAATTAAGTGAAAAAAAAAAACGGAAAAATAATTCAGAATCCTTGTCTGGTACCGGATCGATCCCAAAATCTAATCAGTTCGTGCCAGTCACAAGACCAAACATCCCTGGAAGTTTCATCAGGATCCATCCAGCAGTTCTTGAGATATCTTGTCCATGGACAACCAACAAGCAAACACGACTGAAAACAATCCCTCTGTCTTCGCTAAGGCGGAGGTAATAAATCGATAAATAATCGTATGTAACTTAATGTATAATGATACGTTTTTTTCCCCAACCCTCAGAAAAACCCTCATGACCCTTATTTGGGTCACGACCATGGATTTGGAAACCCCTGTTGGATATACAAATTTCATGAAGCGGGGATAGACACAACCATCTTCAGACGACGTACTCTAAATTACTCCCCTAAATACGATACTCCTATAAATTCAGACCCCTACACCCTTCTTTTTTCGTCTCAAACCAATACGCTACTTTTTAGTCCATTCTTCCAAACCCACAGGGCTGTCAACGACTCTTGCCACAACACCATCACCATCACCAGCAGCAACAGCAATAAATATACCATGACCACCACCACCACCACATGTTGTTGTTGTTGTTGTTGTTTAGTCCCAGATAAATCCTGCTTGAGCAGATTATGATCAAAAGCATTTTAGCCGCGTCCTATCCGTCATCTTGCATATCAAGAGACCACCATCGACCAATGTTGTCTCTCTCCTTCCACCTGCACACTTTTCTTTAAAACAGACGACAGGTCATAATTTTAGAGAGACTTTGCTGTTATTTCTAGCAGTTCGCACCATCACGTTGAGGCCCCTTCCAGAGAAAAAGTTGCTTTTCTTGAGAAATATCTCACTGTCGCTGTTCCCTTGAGTCGAAGATGTCAGGTTGCCGTATCTGTTGACACAAGTAATCCTTCTCTGACGAAAAGGAGTATTTGTCTGACGTGAGGTCGACACGTTAGGAGCGGTTCAGAGAGAAAGGAAAGGATGTCGGCTGCTTTTGTGAATGAGTGAATGTGTGAACACACACACGTGTGTATTGTGTCTGTGTGTGTGACTATGTACGTCTGTATGAGTCTATCTGTCTGTCTGTCTGTATGTATGTATGTATGTATGTATGTGACCATCTATGTGTGTGTGAGTGTGTATGTGCGCGTGTGTTCACCTACGAACGTACGTATGTGTGTGTGTAAGCATCCGTATGTGTGTGCATGCATGCATCTGTGTGTGCATGCATGCATCTGTGTATGTGTATATGCGCCCGTGTGTAAATGTATTGGGGGGTTAAAGATAACGTTAAGGAAATCGGTGATCTTTCGGACTTTGTATGTAATATACTGTAGACAAGTAACAACAAGCAGATCCAAAGATAAAACAAATAAAGCGTTATCAATCAACAAAAGTCATAAACAAATGAATTTTCATGCTTCTTTTATGGTTTTAATTATGAAACTACGTTACCAAAGCAGAAGATAGGAAGGTAAAAATAAAAATATAAGTATTCCCTCTCTCACATATACAGTAGAATGGTATACATGTACAAATGTTCCTTCCTCCACCATATTATGCGAGGTGGTATCAAAAGGTTCCAGGACTAGTTATGTTTAATAAAAAATGAATTATTTACCTAAGTTTTAACATTATCTTGGAAATAGTCACCTTGCATAGCAATACACCGGTTCCAGTCAGGGCCGGATTAAGACCCATCGAGGCCCAACATCAGAAGCAGTAGTAGCAGAAACAGCAGCAGAAGTAGTAGTAATAGTATTATTATTATTATTATTACTATCATCATCATTATTATTATTATTATTATTATTATTATTATATTATTATTATTATTATTATTATTATTATTATTATTCTATGTTTGACTTTTGCTTTACATTTGTACAAGTTGGCTCCAAGTCTCATCCAGAGACCTCAAGAGACAACAAGTTAGAAGTTAATGTTGGTGTTATGCCTAGGGTGCCATATATTTGGTTTTGTACATAGTGTTGTTCTAGAGAATGTTTAGGAAACCATAATAAAATTATGTTTGTTTTAAAATTTGAGTCCGGACGCAGTTCATCGCAGCCGTTTCGAAAGGATCGGGTGGAGGAAGCGACGACGACGACGACCACCAACGCGTAGGGCGCCGGGCGAGTCTAAAAGCTGCAGCGGGCCCGCGCCAATCGCCGCTGTCCCTCTCGTCTGCCGACCTAGTCGCTGGCCTTCTTCGCATAGTATTTGGCATAGGACATGGGCAGTTCCCATGAGCACTATCTTTTGAATTTCTGCCATTTTGGGGTTTCCTGGTATCTGAGCTAGGTAGCAATCAGTCTCTTTTGCTATTATTATTATTATTATTATCATTCAGTAGTTTTATTTTTATAGCGTGCTTTCACTTCACTACCGAGCGCAGCTCTGTGTGCCTTGGGTATGTGCTGTGATTTGTTGTGATGCTCTGATGGTCATTGTATGGAAAGTGTTCTGCGTAGGATGTGTGCAGTGCCTAGTAGTGCAATTTTCTGTATGTTATATGTGTTTGTAAGTCCTGGTATTTTTGTTATGTATTTGTCTGAATATTTTTTTATCATGCCTAATGCACCTACTATGATAGGAATTGTTTCTGTTTTTAGATTCCACATTCTGGTTACCTCTATTTCCAGGTCTTTGTATTTTGAAAGTTTCTCCATTTCTTTTAGAGACACGTTGTCATCTGCCGGTATTGATACATCAATTAGAAAGCATTTTTTTTCTTCATGATCTCTGACAACTATATCTGGTCTGTTAGCCTTAATTTCTCTATCTGTGTGTATCGGCATATCCCAGAGTATGGTTGCTTTCTCGTTTTCTGTGACCTTTTCTGGTGTGTGCCTATACCATCTTTTTCTGTTGTTATTCCATAACGTTGGCATAGCTTCCAGTGTATGTAGATTCCAACTCTGTCATGTCTGTGAATATATTCCTTCTTAGCCAGGACTGGGCAGCCAGAGATAATATGATTTATTGTTTCTTGTCCATCTCCACATATTCTGCAGTTATTTGTTATATTTCTTTTCATTACATGTTTTTGGTAAATTCTGGTGGGTAGGCTTTGGTCTTGTGCTGCAATTAAGAATCCCTCTGTCTCTGCTTTGAGTCCTGAGCTTCTCAACCATTGCTGGGATTTTTCTTTATCTATTTCTTTTGCATTTAGTTTAGTCCAGTATTTACCACGAAGGGGCTTTTCTTGCCATCGTTTTATCATGGTTCTTTGCTGTTCTAGTTTTAGTTTGGATTTCATTTGTATTATAGCTTTTGTTGTTTCTTCATCTTCTTCTTCTTCTTTTCTTCTTCTTCTTCTTCTTCTCTTCTTCTTCTTCTTCTTCTTCATATTTATTATTATTATTATTATTATTATTATTATTATTATTATTATTATTATTATTATTATTAATATTATTATTATTATTTAGTGAGAGAGCAGTACGTGCCATCAAAGTGACACTGGGGTAAAATATATGAAGCCCAGTAAAACTACCCATCTGATAAGGGTACACTATGTACATGCGTGACATAGTTATCTAATATCAAGATAAACAGTGCATGACCTTACAGGTGGGGCCCAGTTAGAATTTTCTTCAGGTCAAGTAGCCCATCCCACTCAAAAGATCCTTGAATAAGGATTGTTTAAGGATGTTGAAAGAAACACCCATGTTTCCAAAGGTTAATTATCCAAACCCCCAAAGAATTGCTCTCAACACATGGCTATGATGCTCCCCCACTACTTCTGCTCGTGATCAGAGATGCACATATCGTCAGCCACTAAGGGACATGCTCAACTGGTTAAGGTCAAACAACTGACAAGCAAATCTGTGGTATTGAGCAGAATATTTGCTGTAGCCCATCTTTTATTTCAAGACAAAACAATGTACATGATAACACTTCCAATCAGTTAAGATCAGAAGCCATGAGAGCTACTGCCTGGTACTTATTATTATTATTATTATTATTATTATTATTATTATTATTATTATTATTATTATTATCATTGCCTTTGCACGGCTTCTAACGCTGGAGATGTATTATAGTGTCAGCTGTTCACTACCAGTGGACTAAAGTAACACCCCATATTTTTCGAGTACCTTCCAGAGTATTTGAGTAGTTCCAAACAGTGCTGTTTTTTGCTAGTGCTGCCCCCTTATTGCAGCCTCTATTTGTTCCATGTACTTCTTAAGAGTTTTACTCACTGTTCCCAGGGCTCTGAAAATTATTAGGACTACTACCACCTTTTTCAGTGAATACAACTGCTTAACCACCCAAACAAACCTGTCATATCTATCGACTTTTCTTTCTTCCTTATTGCATACCTTGTTGTCAGGTAGGCATGCTATATCTGTTGTTGTTATTGTTATTGTTATTATTATTATTATTAGTAGTAGTAGTAGTAGTAGTAGTAGCAGCAGCAGCAGCAGCAACATCAGCAAAACTACTAGTAGTAGTAGTAGCACTAGTAGTAGCAGTAGTGGTGGTGGTGGTGTTGGTGTTGGTAGTAGTAGTAGTAGTAGTAGTAGTAGTAGCAGCAGCAGCAGCAGTAGCAGCAGTAGTAGTAGTAGTAGATTCTAGCTAATAACAACATGGTGATCTGGTCGACAAATATTTATACTTTCTCTGACATTTCAAATTATTTGAATTATTCTTAAGAAAAGGTCACCAGGAAAGGATTGCCATAAATAACCTGTAGTGACCTCTAGCTCTAAAACTGCGCACCATCCTCACTTTATATAAATAATGTCTTCACTGTTTATAAAACCACTTTGTCACTGGATTTTTTCATTTAAATCCTTTTCAAACAGACACATGGTTCCGGGTTCATTCCGTCTGCACGGCACCTTGGGCAAGTGTCTTCTATTATAACCTCAGACCGACCAAAGCCTAGTGAGTAGATATGATAGGCGGAAACTGAAAGGCTCATATATATATATATATATATATATATATATATATATATATATAAAACTGTAGTTGTGTGAGTGTTTGTCCCCTTCGATTTAGATTCCTAACTCCTCCCACATTTTGTGGTGCAGTTTAACCAAATTCGGGTATCTTATAGTCGTGATTAATATCGAGCCCGTCTGGCTATTAGCGCACGTCTACGATGAGTCTACGATTTTTAAAATAATTAACATCATTTTTTATTCCATTTTAATGCATAATTTTTCGTGTGTCGATGGCGGCGGAGTTGGCGTCCACGCTCAAACACCTGCACCTGTGTTTGCTTCTCCCCCTTCTTCCCTCCCTCGTGAAGCTGTGGGGAAGGGAGTTTAAGGAAATCAACGTCGTAATGCGTTGTCAAGGAGACCAGCGTTCTTTTAGAACAACGACTTCATGGCTTGAAGACACCAAAACAGAAATGGCTAAGAAAGCCCGAATTGGCATCTATAAAGGAAGTAACTCTCTAAAAATGCTTATATAGTTATTTCCCTTACAAACCCGAGCAACGCCGGGCGATACTGCTAGTATATATATATATATATATATGTATATATGTGGAGGCGCAATGGCCCAGTGGTTAGGGCAGCGGACTCGCGGTCATAGGATCGTGGTTTCGATTCCCAGACTGGGCGTTGTGAGTGTTTATTGAGCGAAAACACCTAAAAGCCCCACGAGGCTCCGGCAGGGGATGGTGGTGATCCCTGCTGTACTCTTTCACCACAACTTTCTCTCACTTTTACTTCCTGTTTCTGTTGTACCTGTATTTCAAGGGGCCGGCCTTGTCACTCTCTGTGTCACGCTGAATATCCCCGAGAACTACGTTAAGGGTGCACGTGTCTGTGGTGTGCTCAGTCACTTACACGTTAATTTCACGAGCAGGCTGTTCCGTTGATTCGGATCAATCGGAACCCTCATCGTCGTAACCGACGGAGTGCTTCCAATCAATATGCATATATGGGTACAGGACGTCAACAACTGTGTAAACAACATGAAAAACAGGACAAGTAAACACAGAGAAACAACCCTTCATCAGTTGTCAGCTGTCTATCTTCTCCTCATTTTGAGCATTCAACGACAAAATATATATCATCATCATCATCATCATCGTTTAGCGTCCGCTTTCCACGCTAGCATGGGTTTGACAGTTCAACTGGGGTCTGGGAAGCCAGAAGGCTGCACCAGGCCCAGTCTGATCTGGCAATGTTTCTACGGCTGGATGCCTATATATATATATATATATATATATATATATATATATATATGTATGTATGTATTTATTTGTGTGTCTGTGTTTGTTCCCCTGCCATCGCTTGACAACCAATGCTGGTGTGTTTTTTTGTCCCCATAACTTTGCAACTTGGTAAAAGTGACCAATAGAATAAGTACTAGGCCTACAAACAATAAGTCCTGGGGTTGATTTCTTCAATTAAAAGGCAGTGCTCCAGCATGGCCACAGTCAAATTACTGAAACAAAAGAACAAAAAAATATGTTTTTTTTGGTTGGTAACACACAGGTCCCTTTAATGGTCATAGTTATAATTCAAAGCAGGATTAGAAATTCGAAATTGAAATTAAGGAATTAAAAGGGAAAAGATGCATGGAATTCATGTACTCTCTTTTACTTGTTTTCAGTCATTTGACCGTGGCCATGCTGGAGCACTGCCTTTAGTCGAGCAAATCGACCCCAGGACTTATTCTTTGTAAGCCCAGTACTTATTCTATCAGTCTCTTTTGCCGAACCGCTAAGTGACAGGGATGTAAACACACCAGCATCGGTTGTCAAGCAATGTTGGGGGGACAAACACAGACACACAAACACACACATACATATATATATATACATATATACGACAGGCTTCTTTCAGTTTCCGTCTACCAAATCCACTCACAAGGCATTGGTCGGCCTGAGGCTATAGTAGAAGACACTTGCCCAAGGTGCCACGCAGTGGGACTGAACCCAGAACCATGTGGTTGGTTAGCAAATTCATTTATTGTTTATTTGTTTACTTATTACGATGTTCTTGAAATTTTTAGTTATTGGCAATCATTTATAACCTATTTCACTCTTTTTAGAAATCACAAGCATGACATAAGCTGTGACTTATTAATTAAACATTTGGTAAATTTTTACTATTACACCTGCCTCATGATATGGGTCTAAATAGTAAAAATTTACTACCACACCACCACGACTACTAGTGCTATTATTACTACTACTAGTAGTGCTGCTGCTGCTGCTGCTGCTGCTGCTGCTACTACTACTACTACTACTACAACTACCACCACCACCACTACTACTACTACTACTCATAATAATAATAATAATAATAATGATGATGATAATGATAATAATAATAATAATAATGATGATAATGATAATAATAATAATAATAATAATAATAATAATAATAATAATAATAATAATTCTTTCATAGAAGGAAACAAACACTGAATTCCTTGCCTCTTTCCTTCTCCATGAGATAGTAGTGATATCTCTTTCAAAAGTCCACTGATGAGAAATTACACTTGTTTCAGGAGATGGATGTAATAATGAAATTTTACCCCCCCCCCTTTTTTTTAAAGCTTACATAAAAGATAAATTATGTAACAGATTTTTACTGTGCTTTGAACTTAAATCATATTGATTTCCATATGCAAAAAGCTGTATTTTGTCACATCAGCAAAAGTCTGATCAATGGTTTTCTAGAAGTTTTTGGAATATGGTCAGAATAATTCATGGCTGTGATGACTTACTCTTTTTTACTTGTTTCAGTCATTTGACTGCGGCCATGCTGGAGCACCGCCTTTAGTCGAGCAAATCGACCCCGGAACTTATTCTTTGTAAGCCCAGTACTTATTCTATCGGTCTCTTTTGCCGAACCGCTAAGTGACGGGGACGTAAACACACCAGCATCGGTTGTCAGGCAATGCTAGGGGGACAAACACAGACACACAAACATATACACATACATATATATATATATACATATATACGACAGGCTTCTTTCAGTTTCCGTCTACCAAATCCACTCACAAGGCATTGGTCGGCCCGGGGCTATAGCAGAAGACACTTGCCCAAGATGCCACACTGTGGGACTGAACCCGGAACCATGTGGTTGGTTAGCAAGCTACTTACCACACAGCTACTCCTGTGCCTACTTGAAGAAAAATTTAACTAATAATGTTTAACTGATATCAGGAAAGATTCTAAAAAGTCCGAAATTGTTGGTTAAAAATAAGTTATGCTTTGATTATGTTAATTTAGCTGATAAAAAGAGTGATGAACAACAAGCAGTGGAGTAGAATTAGACAAACACTGAGACAAGCTTGATTGGGTTATCAACAAGTGAACATGGAGCTGATACTGGGAAACCAAATGCTATTGGTACGTAAAGACAAAAGAAGCTGATAGGTAGAGCCATGAGTGATGAAGCACAACTACTCTTTACTCTTTTTACTCTTTTACTTGTTTCAGTCATTTGACTGCGGCCATACTGGAGCACCGCCTTTAGTCGAGCAACTCGACCCCGGGACTTATTCTTTTGTAAGCCCAGTACTTATTCTATCGGTCTCTTTTGCCGAACCGCTAAGTAACGGGGACATAAAAAACACCAGTATCAGTGTCAAGCAATGCTAGGGGGACAAACAGACACACACACATACACACGCATATATATATATATATATATATATATATATATATATATATATATACATATATACGACGGGCTTCTTTCAGTTTCCGTCTACCAAATCCACTCACAAGGCTTTGGTCGGCCCGAGGCTATAGTAGAAGACACTTGCCCAAGTTGCCACGCAGTGGAACTGAACCCGGAACCATGTGGTTGGTAAACAAGCTACTTACCACACAACCACTCCTGCGCCTACACAGCCACTCCTGCGCCTACAAACAAAATTCTTTCTCTGACTGATACTATGATCAAAAGGCCAACAGAACTTCAGCCATGTGAATAATTGTGGCTGGTTCTATTTTGACCCCCTGATTGTCAGTAAAATACGAATGCCAACCCTAGCTAACCTTAGCTAACCACTTCAGTATATCAACACTCATCACCACTCAGAAAAATCCCTCCACAGGAGTGGACCCAAGGGAAGGGGCCTGAGGGGCACATGTCCCACCTCAAGAAAAGAGTGAGCCCTTCTAAATAATGTTATTACACCCTTTTCTCCTTGAATAGTATTCCCTTCTGACCTTGCGCCCTCCCTTTGAAAAATTCCTGGGACTGCACCTTCTCCATGATGTTCCATTTCTTTCTTATTTTGTTCTACTGGACCAATGTGTCTGGTTTTTCTTCCTAAAGTAACAATAAATATATTTTTTCGAATTTTGGCACAAGGCCAGCAATTTTAGAGGTTGGGGTGGAGTCAAGTCCATTACATCAACCCCACCACTTGGACATTACTGTCTCAAGTCCCAGGACTCATAGGGCTGGTTATCCAGTTTCCACGACATCTAAGTGACCAAAATCATAACATTCCTCAAGTGAATGGGGTTACTCATTTTCAGCTGAGTGGACTGAAACAATGTGAAAGG
The DNA here is from genome assembly GCF_006345805.1 of Octopus sinensis. Lineage (NCBI taxonomy): Eukaryota > Metazoa > Mollusca > Cephalopoda > Octopoda > Octopodidae > Octopus > Octopus sinensis. The sequence goes on from NC_043013.1 coordinate 5,435,865, forward strand.
AAGTGTTTTGCTCAAGAACATAACAACACACTGCTCAGTTCAGGATCCAAAGCCACAATCTTGCAATCAGGGGTGCATACCTATTTCTTTACTACCCACAAGGGGCTAAACACAGAGAGGACAAACAAAGGTAGACAAACGGATTAAGTCAATTATATCGACTCCAGTGCGTAACTGGTACTTAATTTATCGACCCCAAAAGGATGAATGGCAAAGTCGACCTCGGCGAAAATTTGAACTCAGAACATAACGGCAGACGAAATACAACTACACATTTTGCCCGGCGTCTTAACGTTTCTGCCAGCTCGCCGCCACACACCCTCAGTCCAGGCCTGAAAGGATGAAAGACAAAGTTGACTTCAGTATTGTTTGAACTCAGAACATAAAGCATCAGAAAAAATGCCACTAAGCATTTTGTCTGATCTGCGAATAGTTCTCAAAGCTCACCATCTTCTAAAGTATAAATAAATATATGCCAAAGAACTGACACCGACTCATATTCATTTCATCAGCTCTGGCTTATCAGTCTGATCATTATAACTAAGATTCTTTTAAGAAGGTTTGTCTCTGTTTCCTTTGATGTCTGCAAGCAACTACTGTTGTTGTTGTAAACAAGACAATGAAGGCACATGGCTTAGGGGTTAGGGGTACTCGGCTCACAAGGCAGAGAGCTGGCAGAAACGTTAGCACGCCGGGTGAAATGCTTAGCAGTATTTTGTCTGCCGTTACGTTCTGAGTTCAAATTCCGCCGAGGTCGACTTTGCCTTTCATCCTTTCGGGGTCAATAAATTAAGTACCAGTTACGCACTGGGGTCGATGTAATCGACTTAATCCGTGTGTCTGTCCTTGTTTGTCCTCTCTGTGTTTAGCCCCTTGTGGGTAGTTAAGAAATAGGTATTCGGCTCACAATCATAAGGTTGTAAGTCTGATTCTTAGTGGTGTGTTGTATCCTTGAGCAAGATACTTTATTTCACCCTGCTTGTATCCTTGTATCCTTTATTTCACCTTGCTCCAGTCCACTTAGCTGGCAAAAGTGAGCAGTACCTGTATGTCAAAGGACCAGCCTTTGTTACATTCTGTGTCACACTGAATCTTTCTCAGAACTACGTCAAATGTCTGTGGAGCGCTCAGGCACTTGCACCTTCATTTTATGAGCACCAGACTAAATATTTCACTATTTAGTTTTCATCCTTCCAAGTTCCTCGTCCTTCTATTTTTCTATTTCATTAAGTTTACTTCTCTATGTCTCTAAGTCCTTCCTTCCATTATCTAAGGTCATCCTTCCATATCTCCACTTTGCATTCTTCCTTTTATGTTTTTTTAAGTTTATGTTTTTATATTTCCAAGTCTTCTATATTTTCTAAATACATCTTTCTATGTTTCCAAGTCCTTCCTTCCGTGTTTTCTAAGTACATTCTCCAAATCCTATCATCTATATTGTCTTAGTATATATCCTTCTATATTTCTAAATCCTTCCTTCTATTTCTCTAAGCACATCCTTCCATTTCTCAAAGTCCTTCTACATTTTCTGAGTTCATCCTTCCATATTTGCAAGTCCTTCCTTCTAAGCTCATATCTCTCCCTCTTCTATATTTTCTAACTTTATCCTTCTATGTCTCCAAAGTCTCCTTCCATTTTCTAAGTACATCCTTCCACATTTCCAAAGCCTTCCTTCAATGTTTTCTGAATTTATCCTTAGGAGTGGCTGTGTGGTAAGTAGCTTGCTAACCAACCACATGGTTCCGGGTTCAGTCCCACTGCGTAGCATCTTGGGCAAGTGTCTTCTGCTATAGCCCCGGGCCGACCAATGCCTTGTGAGTGGATTTGGTAGACGGAAACTGAAAGAAGCCTGTCGTATATATATGTATATATATGTATGTGTGTGTGTCTGTGTTTGTCCCCCTAGCATTGCTTGACAACCGATGCTGGTGTGTTTACGTCCCCGTCACTTAGCGGTTCGGCAAAAGAGACCGATAGAATAAGTACTGGGCTTACAAAGAATAAGTCCCGGGGTCGATTTGCTCGACTAAAGGCGGTGCTCCAGCATGGCCGCAGTCAAATGACTGAAACAAGTAAAAGAGTAAAAGAGTAAAGAGAGAGAGTTCCATTTCCTGAAGCCCTTCCTTCCTCATTTCTACGTCCTTCCCTCTACGTATCGAAGTTCCTTACTTCTATATTCTTAACCTCAATGTTTTCTAAGTCCTTCCTTCATTCTATACTTCTTAGTCCATCCTTCGATATTTGTAAGTTTTTTCCTTCTCTAAATCCAAATTCCACAAGTACCAACATTTCATTCACCATTCTTCATTCACCAATCAAAAAAAATCAGACTGGTACCAGTTATCTATTGAGGACAATTCAATCATTTATAATACTCCTTCCACCTCAACAGAAGCATGGCCTGGCTTCACTCTAAAAACATCAATATTTACAATACAGAAATATTTTTATTCTGTTGATAACCTTTGTACAGTTTAACAAGTGTTGTGCACTTGTGTGTGTTGTTTTAACCTTTGTACGGCTCTTCACTCAGATAAATCCATATCTATTATTGATTGTTTATTTATTTCACACACACAGATAGCAATTTCTATTCAAGTACATTGTTTCAGCTATTTCCGTTTTTTTTTTAATTAAATAAGCACAGAGCTGAGTGGTTGAAGAAGCTTACTTTGCAACCATGGGGTTTTGGGTTGGGTTCAATCTCAGTGCATAGCATCTTGGGCAAGTATCTTCTTTTATAGCCCCTGACCGATGCCTTGTGAATGAATCTGGTGCACAGAAACTGTGTTGAAGTCCATCATGTTTGTATGTGGCCTAGTGGTTAGGGTGTTGCACTCACAATTGCTAGATCGTGGGTTCAATTTTTGGGCCAGGCAGTGTGTTGTATTCTTGAGCAAAACACTTCATTTCCTGTTGCTCCGTGGGTAGGAGAGTGACAGAATCATTGGCACATCAGCAGAAATGCTTTACAATATATCTTCCAGCTTTCTATGTTCTGGGTTCAAATCCCACCTGCCTGCAGAAGGCAACAGGAAACCATGCCGGTATTCATTCCAAGTCTAGACATGCCAGCCAAAGTTCCAGTAATCTACTTAATGGCAGCATGGGAGGACAAGGGCCCTCCTACGTTGTATAGAGAGAGATGGAGAAGAAGGTTCACATGCCCAAGGGTAGACCAACACTAGACTATATATGTATATTTGTATCTTTGTATGTGTGTCTTTGTGGCTGTGTTTGTTCCCCACCAAGACACTAGACAACTGGTGTTGGTTTGTTTATGTTTCTGTAAGTTAACAGTTTGACAAAAGACACCAATAGAATAAGTACCAGATTTTAAAAATTTTATGAAGGTCGATCTGTTTGACTAAAACCCTTCAAGATAGTGCTCCAGCAGGGGCACGGTCCAATGACTAGAGCAATTAAAGATATAAAAGATAAAATTTGTGTATAAATGGCGTAGGAGTGGCTGTGTGGTAAGCAGCTTGTTTACCAACCACATGGTTCCAGGTTCAGTCCCACTGCGTGGCACCTTGGGCAAGTGTCTTCTACTATAGCTTCGGGCCGACCAAAGTCTTGTGAGTGGATTTGGAAGACGGAAACTGAAAGAAGCCCGTCGTATATATGTATATATATATATATATGTGTGTGTGTGTGTGTGTGTGTGTATGTTGTGTGTCTGCGTTTGTCCCCCCAACATCGCTTGACAACTGATTTGGTGTATTTATGTCCCCGTAACTTAGTGGTTTGGCAAAAGAGAATGATAGAATAAGTACTAGGCTTACAAAGAATAAGTCCTGGGGTCAATTTGCTCGACTAAAGGTGGTGCTCCAGCATGGTCACAGTCACATGACTGAAACAAGTAAAAAGTAAAAGTAAAGTATATCAAAATATTTTCTAGAAATATTTATTGTAGGCAGATAAGCATTGGTTTGTTGTTTGTACCTTTGTTTGGAAGTATTCGATGGCACATTGATCAGTTATATTTTTGTTTGAGATTTCAATTTATCATAAAAATTGAATGTTTTCATTTATCAGGCTCGGTACAGGTGAGGGTAGAGTTGGGGAAATAGGAGCAGATAAGGTGTGATGGGGTCTATGTTTGATGTGGCTCTCTCCTATTCCTATATATCATCCTCAGCAGCAGCAGCAGCAGCAGCATCACCATCATCATCATCTACATCATCTGCATCATCATCGTCATCGTCGTCGTCGTCATCATCATCATTATCATCATCAACATTGCTATCATCATTTTGATGTCCACTTTCCACTTTACATTGATGTCCAATTTGCATTGTCCAAACAAAATTCATTGAGAAAAATTTGCTACAGCTGATGCCGTTTCTGTTTCTACCAATCCTCACCTGTTTTGCAATCAAGGTAATATTTCTCCATGGCCAGACATGTTTTCATGGAAGACTGGAAATGAATGACACCACTTGTATGACAGTGACACCCATGTACAACTGTTGTGCCATGTCAAAATGTCAAAACAAGATCTAACACACCACACATATGCGTGCACACGCACACACACACACACACACACACACACACACACACACGCAGAGAAACATGCATACACACACACGCAGAGAAACATGCATACACACACAAATGTATGCACACACACACACATATATATATACACATTAAGTTTCTTCAAGTTTCCATCAATCAGATCCAATTTCATGGCTTTGATCAGCCTAAGACTATAATTGAAAATATTTGCCAAAGGTACCATGCAGTGGTACTGAACCTGAAACTATATGGTTGGGAAGCAAACTTCTTAACCACACAGCCATTCCTGCACCTGTCCCATTCCAATTTATAACTGGAAAAAAATAATTTTACTAATATTAACCAATCGTTAATGAGGAAAATAAAGCAAGTAATTAAATAATAATTTTTACTACTAAATATTATAAGAACTAATAATATCTATTATTGGATACCATTGAACTGACAACACTGGATCTAAAGACCGCGGGTTACGACGACGAGGGTCCCAGCTGATACGATCAACGGAACAGCTTGCTCGTGAATTAACGTGCAAATGGCTGAGCATTCCACAGACACGTGTACCCTTACGTAGTTCCGGGGGAAAATCAGCGTGACACAGAGAGTGACAAGGCTGACCCTTTGAAATACAAGTACAAATCATTTTGCCAGCTGAGTGGACTGGAGCAACGTGAAATAAAGTGTCTTGCTCAAGGACACAACGCGTCGCGGGAATTGAACTCACAACCTTACGATCATGAGCCGAATGCCCTAACCACTAAGCACGCGCCCTCACACAACATGGATAAGATTTTATGAAGACCATAAAAGAAACAATGTGTAATTTTTTAATTAATTATTATAATCAGAAATCAGGACTTTCAAAATAGCATATTTGACAAATCCTGGAAGTACTGCAATAACAAAGGTGGAGCATGCCCCTAACTCTTTGGCTTGCTTGGAAACAGGTGAGGGTTGGTGATAACATGGAACAAGTACCTTTTTTACTTGTTTCAGTTATTTGACTGCAGCCATGCTGGAGCACCACCTTTAGTCGAGCAAATCGACCCCAGGACTTATTCTTTGTAAGCCTAGTACTTATTCTATTGGCCTCTTTTGCCGAACTGCTAAGTTACAAGAATGCAAACACACCAGCATTGGTTGTCAAGCGATGTTGGGGGGACAAACACACACACACAACACACACACACACACAAACACAAACACACACATATATACGACAGGCTTCTCTCAGTTTCCGTCTACCAAATCCACTCACAAGGCTTTGGTGGGCCCGAGGCTATAGTAAAAGACACTTGCACAAGGTGCCACGCAGTGGGACTGAACCCAGGACCATCTGGTTGGTAAGCAAGCTACTTACCACACAGCCACTCCTGTACCAATGACTTTTATATGACATTAGCTTCAGTACTTTCCATGTGACACTAGCACCAGTGCCTCTTACATACATGGCACTATAACCAATGGTTTTTACATGGCACCATCAGCAGTGCTTTATATATGACACCAGCACTGTCTATGTCCATTAAGTTTGTCAGCTCAATTAATTCATTTTTTCCCATTTCTTTTAATCTTTCCTATGGTTATTTGAATTAACATGCAGCATATTTTTATCCTAATGTTTTGCATATTTTTTTTATGCAGCTCCATTCTTCTACAACTTTTGTTTGTCGTTTTTGAAATTTAAATAGAGTGCTAATTATGTAAAAAAATAGCTAATGCAATTATCTGACAATGCAGTCATCACCCAAACTATTATATTTAATATATCTAATATATTTTAAATATTTAATGTGTCTAATTTGTTTATCTGCAAATTGCCTCTAAAAATATACATACATTCATATATATATATATATATATATATATATATATATATATATATCTATTTACATAATATTTACATAATATTTCCTCTATTTACATAATATTGAGGTCTCTTTCTTTCTTTTGTTATCTTACCGTTTTATCAATATATATATATATATATATATATATATATATACAGTGTACATTTACACGCATAAGAGGTATCCTTCATAGGATTCCTTTCATGCTAGAAGGGACAGCTAAAGTCCAAAGGGATAAAAAAAATCTCGAAGGGAATGAAAAATAAAAACATTTACCATCTATTTCCTGGACCATGGTTTCTAACTAGATATTATTAATTTATTATATATATATTTATATATATATGTGTCGGTGGCACGTAAAAAGCACCCACTACACTCACGGAGTGGTTGGCGTTAGGAAGGGCATCCAGCTGTAGAAACACTGCCAGATCTGACTGGCCTGGTGCAGTCTTCTGGCTTCCAAGACCCCAGTTGAACCGTCCAACCCATGCTAGCATGGAAAGCGGACGTTAAACGATAATGATGATGATGATATGTATAATTACACACACACACACACGCGTGCATGCACGCACACATATATATAAATTAAACTGCATCTGGTAGTTGGACCCTGGTTTGAGAGTTCCAAGATTTTGAGGTCAGTGGAATCCCCTCTTCACCACTATTGTTACCAGATCTACTCTGACCTGGAGTATTTGCATCTCTCAGGGTCGCAGCTATGGGTTAAATAGCCATGTAACCAGCCAAGCCAGGGTATGTTAAAATCATGGGATGCAGCATGATGGATGTGGACTATTTTGGCAGATGAACTTATTGAAACAAGAACATAGGTGCAGGAGTGGCTGTGTGGTAAGTAGTTTGCTAACCAACCGCATGGTTCCGGGTTCAGTCCCACTGCGTGGCATCTTGGGCAAGTGTCTTCTGCTATAGCCCCGGGCCGACCAATGCCTTGTGAGTGGATTTGGTAGACGGAAACTGAAAGAAGCCTGTCGTATATATATATATGTGTGTGTGTGTGTTTGTGTGTCTGTGTTTGTCCCCCTAGCATTGCTTGACAACCGATGCTGGTGTGTTTACATCCCCGTCACTTAGCGGTTCGGCAAAAGAGACCGATAGAATAAGTACTGGGCTTACAAAGAATAAGTCCCGGGGTCGATTTGCTCGACTAAAGGCGGTGCTCCAGCATGGCCACAGTCAAATGACTGATACAAGTAAAAGAGTTAAAGAGAGTAAGAACATCTATAATTGGTTGCTGGGTGGATGAACAAAGAACAAACTGTGATTGGCCAGGACCAACCAGGGTGGTTAGTCAACTACTGCTACCATCTGTAGTCATGCCAAGCTTCCCGACCAGGTAGTTTCAGGTTCAGTACCACTGCATGGTACCTTTGGCTGTGCAGAGATGAGGTTAGGGTTAGGGTTAGGGTTAGAGTTAGGGTTAGGGTTAGAGTTAGAGGGTTAGGGTTAGGGTTAGAGTTAGGGTTAGGGTTAGCGTTAGGGTTAGGGTTAAAACACAAGCCAGATATTTATGCAACATCACTTGTTCTCTCTCTCTCTCTCTCTCACACACACACACACACACTCTGTATTTTACAGCTGGATGCCCTAAATAAAACCAGCCACCAAGGAAATATATATTATCATCATTTAAGGCGGCGAGCTGGCAGAAACGTTAGCACGCCGGGCGAAATGCATAGCCGTATTTTGTCTGCCATTAAGTTCTGAGTTCAAATTTACCTTTCATCCTTTCGGGGTCGATAAATTAAGTACCAGTTTCGCACTGGGGTCAATGTAATCTACTTAATCCGTTTGTCTGTCCTTGTTTGTCCCCTCTGTGTTTAGCCCCTTGTGGGTAGTAAAGAAATAGATATATATTATCATCATCATTTGGTGGTTGGTTTTATTTAGGGCTCCCAGCTGTAAACTCCATGCCAAAACAGACACAGAAATCTTGTGAGAGAGAGAGAGAGAGAGAGAGAGAGAGAATGAGTGATGTGGCATGAATGTGTGGCTTGGGTTTTAGCCATAGTAATCTCTCACAAGCAGAAATATCTCATCTGTGCATAGCATGATTGCAGATGATAGCATTTTTGCCAGCAGGGTGGACTGGAGCAAAGTGAAATAAAGTGACTTGCTCAAGGACACGATACGCTGTCAGGAATTGAACTGTCGGTGTGTTTATGTCCCCGTAACATAGCAGTTTGGCAAAAGAGACCGATAAAATAAGTACTAGGCTTACAAACAATAAGTCCCGAGGTCGATCTGTTCGACTAAAGGTGGTGCTCCAGCATGGCCACAGTCAAATGACTGAAACAAATAAGAGAGTAAAAGGATAAAAGAATTATCTAACAAAGTACAACAATACAGCTAGCAGTACTCTACGGTACATTTCTGTACTTTATCTAGTTTAGTTTGTCAGTGTTTTAGTTTCATCCCTAAGATAGCAAGTTCACATCCCACCCACCCACCCATATTGATTTTGTTCTCCATCCTCAATTTGAAGGCAAAGTAACAATAATAATAGATTGTGCTTGATTTTATTTGTCAAGCCCCTGTTCTCCCTCACGACCTTACACACACTTTGTCCTTCCTTTATCAAAGTTAGCCATTTGTCTAACCAAAATAGAATCAATTTTTCACCAAAGGTCAGTTTTAGTGGTAGTGGTGGTGGTGATGGCTGCGGCAATGGTGGTAATAGTGATGATGGTGGCAGTGATGGTGGTGGGGGTGGGGGTGTTGGCAGCAGTGGCAGTGATAATGGTGGTGGTGGTTGAGATGGTGATGATGCTGGTGGTTGAAGTGATGGTGGTGGTGGTGATGGTGGTGGTGGTGACGGTTTGGTGGTGGTGGTGGTGGTGGTGATGGTGGTAGTGGTGGTGATGATGGTGATGGTGATGGTGACGGTTTGGTGGTGGTGGGGGGGGGGGATGTTGCCAGATATAGAACTACAGTTTACAAATGTTATCTGGTATTTATTTTGAATCTCTTTAAGGGTCTTGTCACATGTAAATAGTCTCTCCGGAAATGACTTCCTCTTTTTATCTCCTCTCTACCATCACCATCACCACTACCACCACCACCACAACCACCATCACCACCACAACCACAACCACCATCACCACCACCACCAACACCATTATTGCTGTTACTATCACTGCCACCTATGCTACTGTCAAGACCACTACAACCACCATCACAACCACTACCACCACCACTACCCCTACCTCTAAGATTGCCACAACCAGCCTATCACCACTACTATCACTGCTGCTGCCACCACAACCACCACAACCATCAAAACTTCTACAACCAAGACCACTGCAACCAACCCTACTACAACTACTACCTTCACCACCACCATCACCATCACCACAACCACCAAGACTGTACCAACTCCACTCTGACCATCAGCCATGTTAATAGAAATCATATTCTGTTTGCCTTGGAAATAAAGGGACAGTACATTGGATAAATGTAGTCCTAGATACACAATGTCTTGTACAAAGACAACAACTAGACCTAGGAAAATTGGGAGAGCCTGAGTTTTGGTTTGTTAGATTAGGAGGGATTTGAGGTTAAACAACAACATCAACAATAATAGAAATGGCAGCAAAAACAGCAGCAGCCGTTCAAGAATTTGGACCTGGAGATCTCCATTTCCAGCGACTTCGAGGGCCACCTCCCACTGGTGTCGGACGCCAACAAAGAGCCCTTGACTACAACAAGACGACCAAAGTTTTTTTTTCCCAAGGTCTGGGGTCTCCCGCCCCTAATCTCTTGACCATCACCTAATCGCCCTTACCCATCTTGTTGCTTAACAACAACAACAACAACAACAGCAGCAGTAGTAGTGGAGGCGCAATGGCCCAGTGATTAGGGCAGCGGACTTGCGGTCGGAGGATCGCGGTTTCGATTCCCAGATCGGGCATTGTGTGTGTTTATTGAGCAAAAATACCTAAAGCTCCACGAGGCTCTGGCAGGGGGTGGAAGAAGAAGAAGACAACAACAACTACTGCAACAAATACAAGAGCAATAACAACTACAACAATAGCAAGAGCAACAACAACAACAATAACAGCAGCAGCAACTGATAATACAATATCAAACCCAAACAGGGATGGAAAATTAACCTCTAAAATCTGATAAAATAATTGTGGTTGACATTCCAGCAAATTCCAACATGAAAGTACTAATTGTTGTGCTTCGTCACAGGAAAAACAGCTTTTCTTTTATGACAGAATATATCTTCATAACATACTTGAGTTGTTAAAATAAGGCACAGGAGTGGCTGTGTGGTAAGTAACTTGCTTACCAATCACATGGTTCCGGGTTCAGTCCCACCGCATGGCACCTTGGGTAAATGTCTTCTACTATAGTAGAAGACACTTGACCAAGGTGCCACACAGTGGGATTGAACCTGGAACCACGTGGTGGGAAAGCAAGCTTCTTATCACACAGCTACACCTGACAGGCTTCTTTCAGTTTCCATCTACTAAATCCACCCACAAGGCTTTGTTTGATTAAACCCTTCAAGGTGATGCTCCAGCATGGACATAGATAAGTGAGTGAAACAAATAAAAAAAAGGACAAAGAAATGTAAGTGGACAGGTTCCTTAAGGACATCTATGCAAACTATGTCATAAAATGTTTTCTCAGAATGTAAAGACAGATGAAATACTGGTAAGCATTTTGCCCCATGTGCTAACGTTTCTGCCAGCTTGCCACCTTCCAAATTTGGTATATTGATGTAGAGATGAGTTACAAATGCTCAGAAAATAGGCACTCATCAAAGAAAATAGACAGATAAAGAAAATACATGGTGTAGTTTTAAGCAGACTACAGCTTGGCTTGTTACTATGGAAACAGGCACCAATGTGTCTGTGGGTTTTGATTAGCTAAAATTACCTGAAATTTTAAAATTAGTTAACTTTTTATTTATTAATTCATGGCAAAAATGAATTTCATTTCCATAATTAGCATATAAAACTGCATCAGTATACCAAATTTGAAAACAAGAGGAACAAAATTTTAAAAAATAGAAAACTGTGAGAGCAAAAGAAAAAATCTGTGTTGTGAATGAACCCTTTCGCATTCGGGTTACTCAGTCAAATGTAATTCTTAGTTATTCACATTGTTTTGAATCTGTCATGCATTATCTTGTAGCTTCAAGATTTCAATAAGATAATTGTCTATTTTTAGAACAATATTGTAGGGTGAGTGTGAGAGGCTGGATATCACCAGTTTGAACATAAAACGTAGAATAATTGTGCTGGTTATGGTCAGTTTAAATGCTAAAGAGTTAAACAAGCTTTTAGACCAGTTCAAATACATTTAGGACACATTAGACCTGTAGCACATCCATCTTCACTGTGGTTTTACCATGGAGGAAACCAAAAGTTTTCTCCACAGCAAAGTGCAGTAAAAAGGGCATTTTTACAAATCAGATACATCCCATACATATTTGAACTGATCTAAAAATTTGTTTAACCAATTATATATTCAGAAATCTCATTGAGAACAAAAGCCATAGTCAAATAGTTCTTGTTATGATGCCTCTCAGGAAATTTCTGTGTTTTATGCTAATATAATTTCTAATCTTTAAATTATACATAATGAAGATGAATAATTCCTGTGAAGTCAATAACATGTTAATATTATTGCATGCTTGATGGTTCTACATTAATTCATGAAATTGAAGGTTTTGGCACAATCTGGAAGATTAAAAGGTTTTATAGATTAAGATTTTTTCTTAAAGAGAAATATCGAGCCATGTTATTTTGCTAATATACATTAAAGTAATGGCCTTAGTGAAGCTGTGGAAACTATTAATTAACATCTTTTAGAAGAAATTCCTCCTGGAAACAATATTCGACACTCTTCTATGGAAACGGTGGAAAAGGTAAATGGAAATCTCAGAATATGTAGAAACCATTAAGTAAGTCATCATCATCATCCTCACTACCATCATTATCATCATCGTCATCACTACCACCACCATCACCATCACCTTCATCATCATCACCACCACAACCAACACCATCAGCAGCAGCAGCAACATCGTCACCGCAACAACCACCACTACCTTCATCGTCATCATCATCATTATCATCATCATCATCATCATCATCACCACCACCATGACTACAACCACCACCATCATCATCATCATCATCACCACCACCACCATCACCATCACCATCATCATTTAACGTCATTCTTTTTTCCCATGCTGGCGTGGGTTGGATACCATAAATCCTTGAATATAGTCTGCCCTTGAGTATAATACGCAGGGGATTTTTAGGAGGTTGTTCTTCTGAAAAACCTAAACCTTGTGTATAATACGCACCCCTTCTCAAACTTGAGTTGTGCGTAATTAAGCCAGCAACACCTAGTCAAACAAATACTTCCGCGCATGCATAATACAATAATGGTGATGTTCTTATCTGTCATATGGGAATGTAAATATGTTTGCAAATTGTTTTTGTTACATGTTATTCTGTGTTCTGAATACTTTTATTTTAATAAATGTTGCTTATTGCAAGTTATGGATGATTCTTTTAGAACTTCATTGCTTTCAGGCTTAGCTTAAGGTATTTTCGTGCCCAACATCACAAAATGCCTCTGAATAAACATTGCCAGACAGCAAACAGAAACTTGGACATTGCTTAGAAAATATTTTTCCTTTTTAACCTTGTATATAGTATGCACTAGGGATTTTGACCTTTAAATTTTGGGGAAAAAATTCAGATTAAACTCAAGGATTTACAGTTGTTGAACAGGAACCAATGAGCCAAAGGGCCATGCTGAGCTCCACTGTCTTCTTAGGCATTATTTCTACAGTGGAGACATGTGGCTTAGCGGTTAGGCTGTTGGACTCATGATTTGCAAAATTGTGGTTTTGATTCCTGGACCAGGCAATGTTTTGTGCTCTTGAGCAGAACACTTCATTTCACATTGCCCCAGTCCACTCAACTGGCAAAAATGAGTAATCCTGTGACAGACTGGAGTCCCATCCAGGAGGGAAATATATATATGCCATGGAAACCAGGAAACTGGCCCTTATGAGTCACTGTGACTCAAGAAGGTAGCTTTACTTTATGTTTTACCATCATTTCTACGGTTGGATACCCTTCCTAACACCAACCACTTTATAGAGTGTGCTGGGTGCTTTCCTTTTCATGGTATCAGCACTGGTGGGGTCACCAAGTACTTGCAAGAAAAAAAACCTTCTTAACTAAGGGAGAATTATAGAGAGGGATAAGGAAATGATAGAGAGAGAGAGAGAGAGAGAGAGAGGAACAAGTGTCTTGCTGAAGAGGTAAATGCATAGCTTCTCCATCAGGAGAGAGAGAGAGAGAGAGAGATGAAGTCAAGGTACAAAGTGAATATGAGAAAGAGAACAGGGATAGAAGAAAAGGTGAGTGGGTATGTGTGCTGGAGAGAAAGGAGTGTAACAAGTAATTAGAGATGGGGATTGAGGTGAATGCAATGAGCATCAGTCTGGTGGAAGTGAAAAAAAAATTGGTTCAGATTTTTAACCAAGTTCAAACACTGAATCGCTATTTTTATTCTCTTTCTGGCATGAATGATTTTGATAAATCTCATTTAAACATAACAGAAATGTGTTACGAAGCAAGAGAAGTGAGTTTGGTAAATGCACCAGTGGCCTTTTAAGACGGACATGTCTTCCATGCGGAATTAAAACAACCAACACCATGTTTCTGAAGGTCATCGATCATATTATTGGAAACGATATTGGTAATATTATTATTATTCCTCAAGATGATGTATGTGTTGAAGCTGCCAAAACTGTTGGAAATCTATTAATCAAGGTAGATAGAATGATAAAGCAACATAAGTTGCAATCACTACGTATGGTGATCAATCAAACTAAATCTGTATCAGAGACTGCTGAATTGCCTTTGAGATGATAAAGACTAATAAGGAGGTAGATATCACTAGATTATTGGGTGGAATTCTGGTTTAAGCATCCTGTATAATGCCTCAGAGTTTTTACTTTTTGGAATTACCACGACATTTTTGCAAATTTGTGTTGTACACATGAAAATTCGTTTTTTGAAAATACTTTTTTAAAGATCTTCTTCCACCATAAATCCTAAAATTTCCTTTCATTTTCAAATTTTTTTTTTTCCAAATCAGAGTTTAAAATGTGGACAGTCTGAACTTTTTGCTTAAATCCCAGCAATTGAGCACCCTTGGGTGCATCGTCATTCCACTAAATGTGTTTATGAGGAGAAAAATACTGAAAAATATCAATACATGTCAGAGAGGCAAAGAAATTAGGACGATATCAGGTGGTCGTGGGACGTGCTAAAAACAACAGCTAAATTGTCCTTAAATCACACATGCAGAATAAAAGTTTTAACCTCGTATATAGTACGCACTAGGGATTTTGACCTTTAAATTTTGGGAAAAAAATGCGGATTAAACTCAAGGATTTACGGTAGTTGAACAGGAATACAAAATTGCAAAAATTTTCTAAAACTTCTTAAAAATATAAAACCTATGAGAAGTTATATGGGGTACTTAAACCCGAATTTTGTTAATTATTGTTTAGTAGGGAGAATATATCATCATCATCATCCTCATCACCATCACCATCACCACCTTCACCATCATCATCATCATCATCATCATCATCATCATCATCACCACCATCATCATCACCATCATCACCATCACCATCACCATCATCATCATCACCATCACCACCATCACCATCATCATCATCATCATCATCATCATCATCATCATTTAACATCCATCTTCCTTGCTAGCATGGGTTGGATGGTTTGACAAATTCCAAGCTGGAAGACTACGTTGAGAACCAATGTTTGCTTTGTTATGGTTCCTATAACTCAATGGTTCTCAACTATTTTTTCACCTGTGGATCCCTTTAATTCTTAGGATCCCCATAGCCACTGGATATTTAAAAACTAGGTTTATAGATACTTCTTTCAAACTGCCTATTTTTTTTTTCCAAACATTAACTTACATAACTTGAGCTATATAAAATGTCAGAGGAAGAAACCAAGCTATTTCTTGCAATGAATGCATTGAAAGCATAACCTTTTAATGAACCCTTTAACTACTACTGTGGACCCCCAATTTACTATTGTGCTTGCATGGACCACCAAAAATCTTATATGGACCCTCAGGGTTAAGAACCACTTATCTAGAGTAAGTTGTTGATGTATTGAAAAAAGATTGGGGTAAGAAAACCCAAATCGTGGGCAATGAGTTTTCAGCTGCAGGAAATTTGTACTGTTGCTCTTAGCATCAGCAAAACTTGACTGTGTCTGGCACACGATCTTTTAGGAAAACTGTACTGGATATTGTCATGTAAAAAGCATCCTCTACACTCTATCTAGTGGTTGGTCTTAGGTAAGGTATCCAGTTATAGCAATGATTCTCATCCAGGGTTGAGAAAAGATTTTGTGGGATCCATGGTTGCAGAATAGTAAATTTGATAAATCATGGTAATATTTTTGGGTTCCGTGAAAAAAATTATGTGTTTATTGCAAAAAACAGCTCAGTTTCTTTCTCTAATATTATACATAGTTCAAACTACACACGTGAATGTGTGTAGAACAAAATAGGGATTTAGAAAGCAGTATCTATAAAACTAATTTTAAACATGGAATGGCTACAGGGCTCCAGCAGAATAAGATAGTAATCAAAGGGGTCCATAGATAAAAAATGATTGAGAATCACTGATTTGGCACATTGCTATTTGTGACAGTTATTAAATGTGTTCCATTTTTGTGGGGATTTCAAAAACAAAAGGTATTTTGAGGAGATAAAACTGCTGTTGGCCATATTTATGTTACCACAAAATAAATAACTGTAAATGCAGACATTGGTGTGTGGTTTAGGAGCTTGCTTTACAGCCATGTAGTTTCAGGTTCAGTCCCACTGCACAGCACCTTCAGTAAGGGTCTATAGC
>NC_043013.1:5457211-5467211 GCF_006345805.1 Octopus sinensis
TAATATATTCCTGATAATTATTACCGATTCACTGCTCTGATGCGAAGTCAAGCTGGGCCTGAACACGGAACACAAAATTATGCAGTGGATAAATTCAACAGAGTAAACCAGATCACCTACCTATTGCATTTGTTATGTCTAATGTTGCCAGAAAACTGAAATGGTTAAGTAATTGCAGCATAGAAGAGCTATTTTAGTGTTTTAGTATACAGAAATAAGCTGTTAAAATATCACTTCTTGTTTATTTAGTAGCGATGTCAACGTTCTTTTTGTCCCAATGTAATCAGTGAAGCCGTGTCAATGAGCCGGATATAGCTGTGGGACTAAAACTTTCGATACCTTGAGGAATAAACGAAATGGGAATTCAACATTTTTGTGTGTGTTTGGAATTTCTAAACTGTGTGTTTTATTCTGTAATTGTTTCAACACACGGATTTCAGATTATGTCACTTACCAGACAAGTGAGTACACCTTAAAAATAGAATGGTTAAGTTTAGAGGAATAACAAAGAGCTGAAAAAAACCCATACAGGAATGTTGATTTAATTTTGTATTTATTTTTCGAATAAGTTACGTCACAGCCGGGATGTTTGGTTCGGCAGCTGATCGTTGCAGTTGCTCTAATTTCCAGCACTTGTTTACAATAGAGACACATGAAGGTTTTGTTTATAAAACGTATGTAGATATATTCTTTCAGAAGTTCCTGTTATTGTATTCTGGTCATATTAACATACTGACTTTGTAGGGTATAGTCACACTTGGGCAATCTTTGAATTTAGGACACCAATTTGAATTCTGTCAACCAACAGTGATGACGAAGGCGAAAACGACATGCTGTGATTTGTTTCTTAAGAGTGAAAGAAAAGGAACTGGAGAGGGATTTGAATATAGAATGTAAAAAAGTGTAACAAACTAGCACAAAGTATTTTAATTTGAGGCTCCACTGATTCTGCCAACCACGACCTACTATATGTATTAATCGTTATAATACACATCATAGTCATGTGTATATTGCTTTCTGGCCATGTTAGGACACTGACTTTCATGAATTTAACCAATCCTTGTGGATGGTCATTGAGCTTAGGACATCACTGCTTTCATCAATAAATTATCAGAGAAGTGAACGTGATGTTCTAGACGCAAAGACCGCCCAGTATTGTCAACAAAATTTGTAGTATTGAAATACAAAGCGTAAAAGAGTGTAGCAAGCCGGAACAAGGTATTTTAGTTTGATGCACCACTACCAGCCACCACCACCACCACCATCGCCACCCACCTGTTAATCGTCATATAATAAACATCATAGCCATGTGTTTAAATGTCAAGTTGTGTAGAGTGTTTAGAGATGAATTACATAGCATACTAAATATACCAGCAATTACTGTAACTTCTGCTGTCAGTGAACGAAAGATAAACCCCGCCTTTAATGACATCCCAATAGAAACCACAGGGACAGCATGTTTATGCATCCCATCTGTTTGTTTGGAATATTGCATTACATTGAGGAAGTTGTTCTCTACAACAAACACCTCTACGCATCAAACATTAGCCGTAAGCTAATGAAGTTTATTACATAACATTTGGTTTTTTCACTGTCATCGCTTTGTTTTCTGTTACCACTCTATACTCATATAACATTGTATTGTGGACCATACGTATATCGAGTTCTACACCAGGTGTTTAGTCTCGCTATATATAGCGAAATAATAAATCATATGTGTGTGTACGTATTGATATGCCTTTAGAATCTAAGCATATCAATAAATAGGATGCCAGGACTGGCTACGTACCATAACATCAAGTTCACAGTGCAGTAAAGACAACCACGGTGTGTCATGTGTTGGTAGTGTACAGCAGTATATATATATATATATATATATATATATATATTATATATATATATATATATATATATATATATATTATATAAAAGGGCTTAGTAAAATAAATTACTTTGCCGCATACTGAACTCATTAGAAATAGCAGCTAAAAAACTTTTTTAAAGCTATTTCTAATACTTAAAGAAAATCTCTCTCATATATAGTGTTTGCTTAATTCAACTCACTTTTGTGAGTTGAATTAAGCAAACACTATATATGAGAGAGATTTTCTTTAAGTATTAGAAATAGCTTTAAAAAAGTTTTTTAGCTGCTATTTCTAATGAGTTCAGTATGCGGCAAAGTAATTTATTTTACTAAGCCCTTTTATATAATGTAATAATTTGAATTCGCCTTGAATGGTCCCTTTGCATACTGAACACTTGGTGAAATTGATTAATAATTAATTAATTTTGCCCTCAATTGTTGAAATTATATATATATATATATATATATATATATATACAAAATAAGAAAATGGAGAAATACATCCAAATCAAATATCAATTACCAGATAATACCCAATCACATACTTTATTAAACCACCACATAAGAAACTTTAAGGTCAAACATAATAATATATGACAAAACAGTGTACATAAAGGAGTGTATTAACTTTGTTGGGTACTTCACTAGCAGTATATTGGATATATGTTATCCCATGGAGGGTTGCATTTACAACCCTAATCTCAATTTGTATATATATATATATATATATATATATATATAAAAACAACTTATAAACAAGGGCAAAAGAAAAAAAATTCAATGCCAAATATGCTGAAATAGACTTAATCGTCAATAACCATACAATTTATCACTATAAGCCTGCTCATGACTTAGTGTTTACTTCTTCCATGGGTACAAGTAAGTATCTCATTTATTTCCTTATTGTATTTATCGCTGATGACGAGAAAATTCTAAATGAATTAACTCAGAAATTGGAACCGATCTGATAATAAGCGAAATTTTTTTAGAAATTTCTATCGACTTGCTTTCAAGATGCGCGCTTATAGTGATAAATTATATAAGGTTATTGAGGATTAAGTCTATTTCGGCATATTCGGCATTTGGGGGGGGGGTATCTTTTTTTTCTTCGCAAATGTAAATAAACCCAATCTGTTTCTTAAACGAGGGACATACTCATACAGCACGGAATGTTTTCACCCCAAATGGAGGTCAGCGATTGGTTGAAATTGCCGAAATGCTTGAAATTAAAGTGGAAATATGTTACAACATATAGAATTTTCTCAATAAAGCCAAGAAAAAATTATGTTTTATAAACACATTCTACCAGTATACGAAGTTTAAAAGTGTTTTGTTGACTAGAAATTGTGTTGACATGTGCCGTTCAAAAGGAAAATATCCAAAAAATGTTATTTCGATATACTTTTATATTCGTTGTTTGCCCTATTTTACGCTTGTTTATGCTCTTATACATTCAAAGTTCGCAAATGTCCTTATTTAAACTATGAATCATATCCCTTTTGATAATATCATGATTACAAAACTTCTTTGTGAACGTTATTTTCTGTTTGGTTGACACTAATTTTCAAACTACTGGGAATTCGTTGCTCTACTCTTAGCGACGTATAACTGGCTGAGTGTAAACATCGGAGTGAGTAAAAATACACCTACACGATCTAAAGTCTGGCTCTGTGCCTTGTTTGCAGTGAATGCTCAAGCGGAATCGTTAGAATTGCAAAGAATCAAACTAAGCCTTACCTCTTACTATTTTATGCGAATAATGTCTGGATGTTCTGGTACCATGGGTTATTTTGATTGACAAAACTGAGATGTAAATGAGAGACGCTACGATTAGCCGTTTCGAATCCTGTTCGAGACTGACACACTTCAATAACCACTAAATAATCACACAGACTATATACTGACACACACTTTTTCCCTTTAATTTTCGCTCTTAACCGTCCTCGCGACCGCCTTCGTTTCTACAATGGAACCACAAACTATTCGATGAAAATCCAGAGTTATTTGCAATCGGTGAATTTTTAATAAAAATGCGGTGGTCTATCTATTCAAAATTCGATATCCACGAAATATTCATACTTTCTGGGGGTTTTTTTAATGATAAAAACCTTCCTCACGACCGTCTTTGTAATCCCGAAAAATATTGTAACCATTGGTTCAGCCATCTGGCCGTGAAGAGGGAGCAGAGACGGACAGACATAACGCCCAGTATAGTAAGATAGCAAATCTGGCCATCTACGATGGGAAATAAAGGGATAGTATCGCAAATCTAAACCCTGTAAGTTCACGAACTATACAGGGAGGGGGGGTGCAGAGTTAATCCTCGTCGCCGGAAATTTAACAAGAAAATCAAAGGTGATTTATTAATACAAAACTCAATATCCACTAAATAATCATATTTTAAACATTTTTTATCCCTAAAAGCCTTCCTGATTACATCCTTCGTAATCCTGAAAACCATTGTGACCATTGATCCAGCCACTTGGCCGTGAAGAGGGAACGGACATAAAGCCCATTATAGTAAGATAACCGAGTATGAGATTTCATTGTCGTCACTTCTGATTTCTGTCGCAAATTACTTTCACTTTTATTTTACGACACTAACTTGTTTGTGAACTAAATATATACTTACGAATAGACTTATTAACAGATTTGCCCTTGACCGAATTTTCGCTGGAAGAGGGTGATGAAGGATGCGTGAGAGGGAAAAATAGCTGCCACCCACTCACACTTTGTATTTGATGTTTTAACTTGCATTTTCTGTTTTCATTGAACGATAAGTAAACTGTTCCTTCCCTACGAATTCCCAAATTAACATTGACCCGTTACAAATTGCTCGGTGCATCAATGACACGTATTCCACTTGACACAGTCTAATATATGACATTAAAATTAGAGTCTCTCTCTCACGTACGTACATACAGACGCGCGTACACACACAGAGACATAAATACATACACACACACACACACACGTATGTCTGAAAAGAGAAGTCAGTTGAGATTTTCTCAAGATCAGCAAAGCATTATATGGCGAAGTTTCGCATGTCGTAGCTCAGATTTCCGTCGATTTCCGTAAAAAACTTTTATTTTTTTACATAAGTAATGCGAGCGAAAGAGACTAAGAGGAAGCGATTTTATGACGAGAAGGTTTCTCTTTGAAACACACACATACATAGATACATACACACACACACATACATGCAGACATACATATACACATACACCGAGTAAAAAATCAGTTATCTCTCTCTTTCTCTTCGCACACACTAACAGAAGCACTTCACTTACACAACATACTGTCTGTCTCCCACACCCCATCAAACACACACAGGCCGACTTCAAAGAGAAACCTTCTCGTCATAAAATCGCTTCCTCTTAGTCTCTTTCGCTCTCATTACTTATGTAAAAAAATAAAAGTTTTTTACGGAAATCGACGGAAATCTGTGCTACTACAACCGAAACTATGCCCAGTATATATATATATATATAGATAGATAGAATATATATAAATATATAGATAGATAGATATGTGTGTGTGTGTGTGTGCCTATACACACACAAACACACTCACTCACTCACAATACGTGTGTGTGCGTGAGTGAAAGAGTGAAAGAGAAGCACAGACGAGCAGAAGAGAGCTTGACATGTCATGTAAGTCTTGAAGTGTTTCACAATTTCTAGGTTAGATACTTCTTCACACCGATCTTGAGATTAAGCTACTACTACTACTACTACTACTACTAATATGTTTACATAAACAGGTACACATACTCTCTCTCTCTCTCTCTCTCTCTCTCTCTCTCTCTCACACACACACACACACACACACAAAAGGGGCTGTGTAAGAGAAAGAGAGACAGCAGCGAGTGTAGGTGGATTTTCTCAAACTAGCCTTCGTGCTTCCTGTACAAAGTCCATGTTTCACATCCGCAAAGCATTCCTCTGGCGATGACAACAAGTTGTGTAGATTTTCAATTGTTCATGTGATTAGATGTAATATTTGACCAATGGAGGACTGAATTCTCTAAATTTTATCTGAGGAGCCATCTACTGATTTTAGGTTTTTTTCCATTAACCAGGTCAGTTTAACTTAGCAAGATATGCTAATGGCACATATACTTGGGCCCTTCCTTTTCAAAGGACCCGGCCTAAATATTTGCAAGCTATCTATTCCAATTCAGTGATATTGTGGTTTATTTGAATAGGTGGTCCTTTAGATCTGATATATGGAATATTTATAGACTTGTAACATTTCTCAGTTTGGAAATTTCCACATATAAAGAAACAATCTCACAGAGCAAAGTGACATAGCTTCATGTGGATTGCTCTGGACTAAGTTTGAATTTGCCAGCTTTTATAACCTTTAGCAAAAGTTTCTAGAACTTTCCATTAAGCTATTTGATAGAGCTCACACACTTCTTTTAAAGCCCACCACATCGACCAAAACAAGCCAACCAATGCTGATTGGTTGAGTCACATTCACGTAGGCATTAATGCCTGTTACGGTGACACATTGCTTTTTATGGCAATATGGTAGGCCGTGGACCTGAGCTGGGGAAATCTGAGAGTGAGGTTCAAAGCTCACTGGGAACCATGCTACAAAGTAAAATCATAAAAAGTATCGGCATTCTTTTATTCATTTCAATTATCCCCTCTCTTAGATACACAGAACGCTAACTTATCTATCAAATTAATATGCAGTTAGATCTATAAAAGTAACTATAATATGACTCTAGTGAAATACATCTAGAAAACTAATAGCGATGGGATTGTATAATCCCACTTCTGTGACAGCTGATTTATATTTATTTATTTTGATTAACAAACAAAATCCTAATAATAATTCTTGTGTGGAACGAGAAATAGACTGAGAAGTATTGCAATTCTATAAATATTAAATCGTTTGGGGATTGGGGTACTACTTTACATTTAAAAAGTTTCAACACATCATTTTTACTTGAACCTAAATATTTTATTGAATTTTTATGCTTCAGACTGCATATCTGAAGGACCAACATCTATAGACATTTTTATTTACCCCCAGCAAATCCGGATTAATTTAGCAAGATTAATACATGTTGTAGGCTCTGCATTTTCAAGGGACCCGTGCTAAACGCTCGCAAGTTATCAATTCGAATCTTACTGATTCTGCGGTGTATTTAAATTGGAACTCCTTAAATCCCTTTCAAATATACTGATGTTTGAATGGGATCTAAAAGACTATATATGTTGTATTTTAAATATGTATATAGACCAAGCATGTGCTATCTTTTTGCGAGAAGATACATGATGAATAGGGCACCAGATTAAGTCTGTCTCCCACCAAATTGAACTCATGATTCATCATCAGGCATGGCGGACTACTAAAATAATTCATGGCAATTTTAATAAACGTTATTTCCCTAATGAAATTAGATGTGCCACTCAAAATGCCCCGCGGCTGCAGTTTGCTCATGACTGGCATAGACTATACATATCCAATATATATATAGTCAGGCTCACAATCATGAGATAGTGAGTTCAATTCCAGGACCGAACTGCATGTTGTATTCTTGAGCAAGACACTTTATTTCACGTTGCTCCAGTTCACTGAGCTGTAGAAATGAGTCGCGACATCACTGGTGCCGAGATGTATCAGCCTTTGCCTTTCCCTTGGATAACACCGGTGGTGTGTAGAGAGGAAGCTGGTATGCATGGGCGACTGCTGGTCTTCCACAAACAAGCTTACCCAGATTTGTGCCTCAAAGGGTAACTTTTTAGGTGCAGTCTCATGGTCATTCATGACTGAAGGGGGTCGTCCGTCCTATGTTATGTGTGTGTGTGTACATATATATATGTGTGTGTATGTATGTATGTATTTCCTTGTATCTCTCCACTGTCCTGTTTTTGTTCCCAGCTTTGACTCTCCAGAAATTCAAAATTTTATCTTGGGATTTATGAGACCAACTGTCTTCCAAGACTCATATTGTCATTGAATGCTCAAAGTGGGGAGTAGATAGACAGCCGACAACTGATGAAGGGTCGTTCTCTGTGTTACTTGTCCTTTTTTTTCCATTTTTACTCTCATTGCTTGTGTATCTAACTCGTTGTTTTCGTATTTCATGTTGTTTACACAGTTGGTGATGTCCTCTACCCATATATGCATATATATATATATATACATACACACATACATACATCCATTCATATATATATATATATATAAATATGTGTGTGTGTTTCAAATATGGAGTTACATCCTTAAAACTAATTTTATTCAGTCAAGGCTTGACCAGCTTATTTCGCGGTTTCAATGGAAATATCTTTAAACAATTAAGTCTGAAATATAAGTAAAACTGTTTGTCTTTGTGATGACAAAACCCGGATCTTACATTATTATTATTTATATAGTAACAACAACAATTATAACAACTAGTCACCAGGTTTATGTTATCTAAGGTTGCAATAAAAACAACGTGACACCTGATATCTTATTAATGGTTGCCGCTAACACTACAAAGTTTTTTATTACCTCCATCATGCTAAGGCGTGTTTGTTTGTTTGTCCATGGACAAGATATCTCAAGAACTGCTGGATAGATTCAGATGAAACTTTCAGGGACATTTGGCCTCATGACTGACACAAACTGATTAGATTTTGGGATCGATCTGGTACCAGACAAGGATTCTGGATTATTTTTCCTGTTTTTTTTTTTACTTAATTTTTGAGAGTGGCCAGGTTCATTTTTAGTATTCTCGTTTGTGAGAGCAATTGAGTTTATTTCAGATATTCTCATTTTAAAATCATCTCTGGCTAATCGTTGAGAGGACGTTGGGTTGCCTTGGTGGAGGTTTATGCTCTCAGGGTGCTCTTGTTTTACTTTATTTTATTTCATATCGTAATTCACGAACAATGGTGCCATTGATTGGAGGTTTCCTTTCATTCTTTTCTACTCTAGGCACAAGGCCCCAAATTTTTGGTGGTGGGGAGAGTAGTCGATTAGATCGACCCCAGTATACAACTGGTTCTTAATTTATCGACTCCGAAAGGATGAAAGGCAAAGTCAACCTTGGTGGAATTTGAACTCAGAACATAAAGACAGATAAAATACCACTAAGCATTTTGCCTGGCGTGCTGACGATTCTGCCAGCTCGCTGCCTTTAAAAGTGTGAAGAAGAAAGAGATAATCCTTTCTACTTTAGGCACAAGGCCTGAAATTTGGTGGGGAGAGGGGCAGTCGATTAGATCAACACTAGTACACAACCGGTACTTAAATTATCAACTCCCGAAGGGATGAAAAGTAAAGTTGACCTCAGTGGAATTTGAACTCAGAATGTAGCGATGGGCAAAATACTGTTAAGCATTTCATCCAGCTTGCCACCCTGATTCACCGCAGTTCTGATGACAAGAAGGTAAGATCATTGGTGTGTCTAACTCAGACATGCTTTCTGCATTCTGAGATCAAATCTCATGGCTGTCAACACTGACTTTCGTCTTTACTGAGACAATAAATAAAGTAACAGTCTGGGCGTTGGATTAGCAGAATAACCAAAGTGTCAGATGCGTTATATTGCGGTATTTGCTCTGGTTCTTTGGGTTCTGAGTTCAATTTGGTGGGAGACAGACTTAATCTGGTGCCCTATTCAACACCACCGCACGGTCACTTAGTGCTCCTAGTGGAGGAATCCCCTCTGTTGGAAATTATCAGATCATGCATATTGGTGGTTCTCAACTGGGACCTATATGGCCCTTTAGGGGTCGATATAAGATTTTGTTGTTAAAATTTATCTGCAATAAATTTGTTGTACATCAACAATACAGAAAATGTTTTTATTATTTATTTTTATACAATTCCTAATAATATTTAATTCTAAAAAATATAATGGGATTTTTTAAACATTGAACGGATAAGAAGGTCCATTGGAGAAAAATAGAAATCAAGAAAAATAGAAAAATAGGCGCAGGAGTGACTGTGTGGTAAGTAGCTTGCTTACCAACCACATGGTTCTGGGTTCAATCCCACTGCATGGCACCTTGGGCAAGTGTCTTCTACTATAGCCTCGGGCCGACCAAAGCCTTGTAAGTAGATTTGGTACACGGAAACTGAAAAAAGCCCATTGTGTATATGTATATATATATATATGTATATGTATGT
>NC_043013.1:5472211-5552211 GCF_006345805.1 Octopus sinensis
TTTATTGACCCAGAAAGGTTGAAAGGCAAAGTGAACCTCAGCAGAATTTGAACTCAGGATGTAAAGATGGACGAAAGGCCACAAAGCATTTCACCCAGCATGCTAATGATTCTACCAGCTCACCACCTTAATAATAATAATAATAATAATAATCCTTTCTGCAGAATTATGGACCTCTATATCTGACTCCAAGAAAACGAACATTGGAGTATCTGCATGCTGTACCTTGAAGAACAGACGCAAGAGAGGTAAGCCCTGTTCATTGTGCAACAACATGAGTCAAGTGAATTCCATCAGGAATCATAACAGAAATGTTATGATTTATACAGAAGGTGGAACATGTAGAGATTCCCATTTGGTGTACGCTGCAGAATGCACAAAACACAATTTATGTTGGTTGTACAACAGAACAATTAAACAAAAGGTTTAATGGGCACAGATTCGACGTCAGGCACAATAACAGCAGTTTGACAGAACTTGCTGAACATTTCATTTCAAGCGCTTGCAATTTTGAAGAAGACTTGAAAGCGCATATTCTCAGAAAATATTCTGAATCTACTTCGCTTTCACTTCTCAGAATGTATGAGGAAAAATATGTTTGCGGGTTATTAACATCACGCCCTGGAGGAATGAATAAAATGACAGGAGAATATCCTCAAATTTATACAAAACTGTTTGATTAAATATTCTTCTTTCTTTCTTTTTCTTTCCTTTTTTTCTGTCGTCTTCTTTTTTCTGTCTTTTTCTTTTCGCCTGTTATAAAATTGTAACTTAAAAACTGATGATGTCATTCCAACAACGTGTGGATACTGGTTGCTCTCGTTCATACCTTACGTTTAAATTTCTGTAATTTTGAATTTTTATCACTTCTTATTTTGAACTTGACAAAGACAGACGTACTGTTGAAATATCGTTCAACTAATAAAATATCTTACAATCGAATTGTACTCTTTGTCTTGACTGTTTATCTTTGTGTTACATCAATCCTTTTTAAAATATAATAATAATAATAATAATAATAATAATAATGGTCGCTCCTGTTTTTTTTCAATGGATGGATGTTTGAAGTAGAGGACTTAAAGCTAAAGAGAGTAATAGAAAAAAAAAAACGCTAAGAAGCTGCATCTATTTGCATTGGATGCATGAATGCAGTCTGAGTCCAGGAATGGATTTTGCTGTGAAGTCGCAATGGAGACATTTGAATGATTTCGATTTTGCCTGCAGTTGGGCAAGTGTGTCTGTTGGTTGCAGGATATAATTTTTCTGTTGTTCTTTTTCTTCATCTCAAATTGTTTGGAGACATCGTGACACATTTTATGCCACACTGATCGATCTACACAATGACTCTCCCGAGATGTCAGGTTAAGCTGTTGAGATTTTAGTGATTGCTTCAACTTATCCTTACACCCAAAGACAGGTCTTCCTTTGTCGCAATATATTCTCCACTTGTTAGTTATACAGAAGAATTTTGGGAATGCTATCATTTTTCATTTCATTTGAACAACATGTCCTACCCATCCGCACTGAATTCTCATCAGCATGCTTTGGATACTGGAGATATCACATTTTGCTAAGATTCTGGCATTGGATATCCTATCTTGCCATTTTATGTAGCATATGTTACACAAACAGTACATGTGAAAGGTTTCAAGTTTCTTTATAGTCTGTAGTAAGGAGTCCATGCTTCTGTCTCACATACAAGTGTGCTCAAAATACAAGATTGTATACACTTATTTTAGTTTTCAGACCAACATCGTGTTAATCTCACAAACGATGGGAAAGTTTTCCAAAAGCACTTATAGCCTTAGATATTCTAACATTTATTTCATCGTCAAGAGGACTCTTGAAGTTTACTGTATTTCCAAGATATTTAAATGACTTGACCCATTTGAGTGGCTTGTTGTCTATCATCACGTTTCAGTTTTGAGTTTGTCCTGCCTCAGGCCTTGGTTGGAATTAAACTTCAGTTTTCTTGATGATGACAGTCAGTCCAAATGCACGAGCTCCTGCATCCAACCTGTTGACCATTTCCTGAATTCCCTGAATATGTGTGAGAAATCAAAGCATAACCATCAACAAACAGACTCTCCTGCAGGACCTCTTCCTTGGTCTTTCTCATTGATCTGAAACTCTGCCCTTTCAGCTTTAATAGACCTCCTCTGTGCGAAACCGGAATTTTACACCTTCATGGTAACCCTAACCCTAACCCTGAAAATCATGTTGGTGCATCATTGAAAAGAATATGGAAAATAGTAGAAGGACTAAAACACATTCCTGTTTGGTTCTAGTGGCAACAGAAAATGCCTCTGAACATTCACTACAAAATATTACTTTTGCCATCATTCTTTTATGTGGGGATACTGTAAATTTTTGTAGTGGTCCAAATGAGCGTTTTAACTCTCATTTCTAGTGGATAGGCACTTTAATGTGTCCTTATGGTTAATATAATTTTACTTCTATAGTTATATAATGCTTATTTAGGACTGCAACCACCCATACTAATATTGTTGTTATTATAAAACTATTTGTATTGTCTTCGATAATAATAACAATATTAATATCTATATAAGTATAGTGAGTTGGTCACTACTTCAATGAAAGATCCACTGATCACCATAAGAAAACGATTGCATGTGATATGATGAGAAAATGTTCATGGAGAGGTGGTAGCTTGTTGATAACTGCGTCTGTGTGTTCGTTCAATAGTAATTGGTATACAGAGACAGATGGACAGAACTCAACTTGCTCAATAGTAAAGTTTATTCACAGCAGTGGGTTAAGTATAATGTAAATGCCTTGTATAAGATTTCTGTAAAGAAGTTGTGTTTTACAGAGATGTCTATAGTGTGATAGCGGTGAATGAATGCGTGAAGACATTAGATGTACTTTGTGTATAGAGAAAGGGACTTGATAGAAATGTTTCTAGAAAACATGAGAGATAACAGCATTGAGTTTGGTCGATACTGCTGGCGCACGTAGTCAAAGAATTGTTCTTGTGTTAGAAATGTCAGCACAAATGCAATAGAACCAAGCCACAAGCTGGGAGCCCTTAGAGAAAGGAAGTGAAGGAACTCAATTAAACATGGCCACAGCCACATTTATATAAGTGACTATCGGACGTAGTAGAGGGAACCTGTTTATTTGGCCAATCACAGACCAGACAGAGCTGAAAACTTATTGTATTGTTTGAGCCTACTTTGAGATTAAAAATATATGTGTTAAACTAATGCTAGTACAGACATGCTACATAAATATTCGCTTCTGAATATTTCTGCTGCTGGTATATATATATATATATATACTTTCATCTATCAGAAATATATTTTGTTTTTAACTAGCAGAGTTATATATATATATATACTTTCATCTATCAGAAATATATTTTGTTTTTAACTAGCAGAGAGTCTTGCTGGAATTGCACCAGTCTTAACTTTTGTAGTGCTTAAGAAAAAAAAACAACTTTTAAATCAAACCTTTTTTTGTCCTCATTTTCTTAATCATTAATCTACAATTTCAACAAAGATGGCTAAGAACTAAGAAGCTATGGTTATGTAAGTCACTTTGCAATCATGTAGTTTACGGTTCAGTCCCACTGTGTAGCACTTTGGACAAGTGTTTTCCACTATAGTCCCAGGCTGACCAATGCTTTGTGAGTGAATTTAGTTGATGGAAACTGTGTGGAAACCCGTCAAATACATGAGCATATGGTGATGTATCTGTCTTTACATTTGTCCCTCTCAACTACTTGACAACCAGTGTTAGTCTGTTTACCTCCCTGTAACGTAGCGGTATGTATGTGTGCGTGTGTGTGTATGTGTTATTGTGTTTGTATTTGTCCACCACCATCGCTTGCCAACTGGTGTCAGTTTCTGTATGTCCCAGTAAGAATAAGTACCAGGCTTACAAAAAAAGAAAAGAAAGAAATAAGTACTAGAGTCGATTTTTTCCGGCTAAAAAAATCCAAAGCAAGGATCTTTTCCTTTTGAACAGCACTTTTCAACACAATTTCTAGTTAACTAAACACTTTAAAACTCCGTATACTGGTAGAATGTGTCAAAATAAAACATTTTTTTTTCTTGGCTTTCTTGAGAAAATTGTAATTTGTTTGTTTAACGTAGTTTAATTTTTCGAATTTTGACCAATCTGTTTTCAGACCAACATCGTGTTAATCTCACAAACGATGGGAAAGTTTTCCAAAAGCACTTATAGCCTTAGATATTCTAACATTTATTTCATCGTCAATATTTAGCTAAAATCATTTGCTGCATCTAAAACAGACAACATCCTGTCACTAATCTTCACCCTAACCCTAAATTTTAGCCTTTCGGTTATTTTTAAATTGTTAAATTAATTTAAGGATAACAATTAAGAAAAAAAAAAAACGAAAGGCTAAAACGAAAGCAATGGAAAATAATTTTAATTTAACAATTAAGAAAAAAAAAACGAAAGCAAAAACTCAAAACAAAACGAATAATTTTAGACACATGCGTAACAATTAAATTAACAATTAAGAAAAAAAAAACGAAAGGCTAAAATTTAGGGTTAGGGTTAGTGACAGGATGTTGTCTCAGTTTTTAGACGCAGCAAATGATTTTAGCTCAATAGAGGCCTTAGGATTGGTTAAAATTCGAAAAATTAAACTACGTTAAACTTACAAATTACAATTTTCTCAAGAAAGCCAAGAGAAAAAAATGTTTTATTTTGACACATTCTACCAGTATACGAAGTTTAAAAGTGTTTAGTTAACTAGAAATTGTGTTGAAAAGTGCCGTTCAAAAGGAAAAGATCATAAGGCAGTGCTCTAGCATGGCCGTCGTCCAATGATCAGAAACAAAAGATCAAAGCTAAATCTTATAGACGAGATGATCTCAGTTGGAACAGTCCAGTCACAGATCAGTCCGGTGAAGGTTGGCCTTGAACTAAAACAACAACAGCGGCGACGACGATGATGTCCACAATAACAACAACAAAAGCAATATCGATAGAAAGGCATCCAAACATCTACTCAAATCCAAACGTACTCAAATCTATGTTATTATAAGTATTTTTAAGCCATCATTTTATAAATAATACTTTCTCTGATATCATTAAATCGATATAAAGTCAATACGAAAACACTATCTTTTTAATGTATTTTAGCCATAAGCCTTTTACGTTCATATATCGAAATATCAATTTGTGTCTTTCTCTACAACCAACAACTTCCATCTTATACTTCCTCAAGTAACACACACAACCCGACAAATACACAAACTCTCTCTCTCTCTCTCACACACACTCACAAGACCTCATAAACTCCGTCTAGTTTATAATTCTACTTCCTATTAATATATGTTTGTGTCCCATATTTTCCAAACTCAACGAAAGGAAATTAATTTAACGAACTCGACGAACGCCGAAATTGATCACGTTTTTACTACTACTATTCACAATAATGATGACGATGGGCAGAAACGTTAGCACGCCGGACGAAATGCTTAGCGTTATTTCGTCTGCCGTTACGTTCTGAGTTCAAATTCCGCCGAGGTCGACTTTGCCTTTCATCCTTTCGAGGTCGATAAATTAAGTACCAGTTACGCACTGGGGGCAATGTAATCGACTTAATACCTATGTCTGTCCTTGTTTGTCCCGGTTTGTATCTAGTAGACATTTCCGTCGATTTCCGTAAAAATTTTTTTTTTACATATGGGCTTGCGGGAACTTTTGAAGTAATATACATACATATACACATACACCGAGTAAAAAATTTCAGTTATCTCTTTCTTTCACACATTACTCTGTCTCTTCACACACACTAACAGAAGCACTTCACTTACACAACATACTGTCTGTCTCCCACACCCCATCAAACACACGCGCACACACACACATGTACATCAATGCTTCACATGCACGGTAACTTCAAAAGAACTTCCCTCGTCATACAATCGCTTTCTCTTAGTCTCTTTCGCTTTCATTACTTCAAAAGTTCCCGCAAGCCCATATGTAAAAAAAAAAAATTTTTTACGGAAATCGACGGAAAGGTCTACTAGAGACGAAAGATTGCCTTTGTCCCTTCTATGTTTAGCCCCTTGTGGGTAATAAAGAAATGGGTATTTCGTCTGCCGTTACGTTGTGAGTTCAAATTCCGCCGAGGTCGACTTTGCTTTTCATCCTTTCGGGGTCGATAAATTAAGTACCAGTTACGCACTGGGTCGATGTAATCGACTTAACCCGTTTGTCTGTCCTTGTTTGTCCCTTCTGTGTTTAGCCCCTTGTGCGCAATAAAAAAAAAAGGTATAGCTTTCTTAAGCTATACGCAAACAAACCAGTGGAGACGAGAAACATTTATCAAAGGTTTATTACTTTACGTAGATCAGGGCTTAAGTCGTCATTTATTTCTGTTTAGTTCACTCAGATTCGTTTCACACTCACTGTTGACATTCTTTTGTTTTCCGGATCTTTTCCGTTTGAACGGCAGTTTTTAAAAATAATTTCCACGTAACTAAACACTTGTAAACTTCGTATACTGGTAGAATGTGTTTATAAAACATCTTTTTCTCTTGGCTTTATTGAGAAAATTCTATAGTTTGTAAGATATTTGGGTTTTTTTTCTTCAATTTCTGCAATTTCAACCAATCAATGACGTCTATTGAGGTGAAAACATTCTGTGCCGTATGAATATGTCCCTCGTTTAAGAAACAGATTGGGTTTATTTACATTTCTGAAGAAAAAAAGATACCATTCCCCCCACCCCTAACCCTAACCCTAAAACAGATTGAAATGCAATAGATCGATACTAGGGTCATAATTATGGGTGACAATTTCGTATCACACCGCTAGAAAAAACTGTCGGTCAAACCGAAAAGATCCTGTTTTCCTTCTCCTCCCGGAAGTCCCTTTTCTTTTGCTGCTGACCAACTTCCCAGTTAGCTCGCAGAGAAGTTTCTGTCTACAGTTCGTCTGTCAGGAATCCTGTCCTACAATGGCAATGATTTTTATTGGCCACAAGGGCGCTTGATATTGAGGACAATAAAGAATGCTGGCACTCCGTTCGTTACGACGACGAGAGTTCCAGTTGATCTGATCAACGGAATGGCCTGCTCATGAAATTAACGTGCAAAAGGCTGAGCACTCTTAATGTAGTTCTCAGGGAGATTCAACGTGACAGAGAATGTGACAAAGCCGGCTCCTTTGAATTACAAGTACATCTCATTTTTACAAGCTGAAATAAAGTGTCTTGCTCAAGGACACAGCGTGACGCTGGGAATCGAACTAACGACCTTACGATCGTGAACTAATGCTCCCTAATCACTAAGCCACGTGCCTTCACATTGAGGACAATATCAAAGGACGAAATACAGCACAAAATGAGAGGTTTGCATCGATCCAAAGTTTCCTCACACTTCCCCGACTCCGGGATAAAGTTATAATGGAAGAAAGGGTTTTAGGATACTTTTGGGTTATCTTCTATTATAATTATTCTGTTGATTCAAGGAGCTGGAAATACGAAGAATGAAGTTCTCAGGCGGAGTAAATTCAATAACCGTTTATTCACAGGTGCTTCGTACAAGAGGTTTGCTTTCGGTAACCATCTTTACAGTTGTGTGTAGTTAGCCTTCTCTCCCATACACGTGAGGTTCAATAACCTCTGGAGACAATGCGTGTGGTATCACAGCGGGATAAAAGTCCGCTGTGAGCTCCTGGCTTCGAAACTGGGTTCTTTGTGCCTCGCTTCAAAGTCACAAGTAGAGAAGCATTTGTTTTGGTTACACATTCACACCAGGCTGTTTTTTTCCCCTCCACTAACGGATTATATTTCTGGTTTCCTTCTTGTTGGTAATAAAAACAAACGTGGAATTTTTTATATTGTTTTCCCCGTTAGAATTTTGGTTAATATTGAATATGTATGTCATATGCAATATGTATTTACATTTGAAAATTGCATTTATTTCTGTGTACTTTTTACAAAAATTATAAATATCTGCGATATCTTGTTTACTTCTCGATTGTGCCTTTATTTATGTTAGTTGCTGTGTTTGTGCATAAATATCTGGAAAAATATTGCGGCGAAAGAAAAAAAAATATTTGTATGGTGAATTAGTCATTTTTTCCACCAACAGGGAAAAAATTCCAGCTGTAGTCAAACTTACATCTCTCTGTGAGTATAATGCGCTCGATCACACGAGAGACCATTATAAGAAATTTGCCGATTCAGGTTCGAATCTACTCTATGCCCAAGCGAAGTCACTACAGATATATTGGGCTTCGTATATTTGTACCCCAGTGTCACTTTGATGGCATGCGTTGCTCTCTCACTCAATAATTATAATTGACCCCAATGCTCCAACGACAACAGAGGCAATCTTTATGTTTGACTCTCGTAGCTTCCACATCTTGACAATCTCAATTCTCAGGTCTCCATGTTTATCAATCTTTTTTTCTTTTTCATGATAATATGATGATCTCCTGGCACTGCCACATCAATTATTAGGTACTCTTGTGATGTCGAACGTGCGTTGTCTTCATCTCGTGTTTCTGCGGCTGTAATCGACTTTTTGCGACAGGTTTTAAACTTAGACACAAGGAGGGCAATTTTGAAAAGAAAGCGTTGGTCCATTCCGTCGACCCATTTACTTAATTAGTACTTTAATTTGTCGACTTCGAAAGGATGTGTGGCAGTGATTCGAAACTGGTTGGTTGGTTGGTTGGCATCCTTTCTGTCTCGGGAGACAATGGAGTTGCGCATAAAGTAGTCTAGTCCGGCTTTTATATTTCATGTCCTGATACATTTCCTGCTGTGGCTGTGTAGTCCTATCCTGGACAAACACTCCATCTGGCAGGTACTGCAAATGTAGCGAAGACTGTTCCTGGCTGGTTGTAATGCCATAGTCTCTTGTTGACGTCTCTTCCTTTCTTTCCATTTCTCCTCTCTGTCTCTGTCACTCCTTTGTATTCCCTCTTTTACGGTACGTCGCCATTCTCCACGCTTGCTGGCAACTGCCTCCCAACCGCTAATATTGATGTTGCAGGCCTTCATGTCCCTTTTGCAAACATCCTTGTAACGTAAGATCGAAACTGAACTGCTAGATAACCGGTCAGGCTTCACGACCGAACCAGAATAGTGTCACGTGATCGGTCTATTGAGGAACCAATCAGCGTCAAGCCATCGCATGATTCAGTCTTTTAGATTCTTCTATTTTGTGCTCTGTAAAAGACCACTTTTGGCGGCAATTAATTTCAGAATGTTGAGCAATTTGTCTGAATTCTTTTCGCACCAGACGGCAAGCATTTTTAATAGCCAGACGACCGAGGAAGGTAGCTAACACAGATGGCGTAGATAGATGACAGGAAACTTTGTCGTCACGAATATAGCACAAATACTTCCAGTTATGTTAAGCAAGCCGCATGCTTGCTGTATCAATAGCTTGCCATAAACTCCAAGCAGTCTCTCCTCTCTCTCCCAGCATGCCATTATTGATGTTGTTATGAGGCCAACACAGTCTTTATGTACGATAATAAAATCTGTTAAATGTTCGCAGTTTCTTCAATTACTTCTACTCCCAGCTTAAGAAACATTTTCAGTCATCAACTCAATCACAGTCGCCATTACAGACCAGACCAAACAATCTTCATCCCGCGACAGATGAAAGGCGAAGCTGACTGCCACAGGATTTGAACTTAGTACATAAAGATCTGGACGAAATACCGCAAAGTATTTTGTCTGGCGCTCAAACATAGAATTAAAATTCTCCAAAGGAAGCTTCTATGGCTGTGTCAAGAGAAATGGCGAAGTAAGATAATGGTTTTTTTTTTTTTCAAAAAATAAGTATTATCTTACAAATTGTATAAACACATTAGGCTGCACGTTTATAAGATTTATCTGTACAAACACATACGTATCGTACATAGATGCATACGTATAAAAATACGCACATATACGTACATACATACATACATACATACATACATACATACATACATACATACATACATACATACATACATACATACATACATATATATACAAGGAGACGTTGTTAAAAGTACATTTGTAGGCAGTATGCATAGACCCAGACAGAACGAGGGGAAGGGAGAAGGGAGGAGGAAATAAAGAGAGGGGTGGGGGAGAAAGCAAGAGAGACGGGGAAGGAGGAGAAAGGAAGAGAGATATAGAAGCAGTGGAAGATTCCGTCTGTGTGTGAATGGGAGAATAGGGGGAGATATACATCATGGACATATATGGATAGATTCAGTCGCAAATGCATCACCACATATAGTGTATGGACATAGACACGTACACGTATACATACAGTATACCCTTTTTACTTGTTTCAGTCATTTTACTGTGGCCATGCTAGAGCACCACCTTTAGTCGAGCAAATCGACCCCAGGACTTATTCTTTGTAAGCCTAGTAACCGCTAAGTTACGGGGACGTAAACACATCAATCAGACACACACACACACACATATATGCAATGGGCTTTTTTCAGTTTCCGTTTACCAAATCCACTCACAAGGCTTTAGTCGGCCCGAGGCTATAGAAGAAGGCACTTGCCCAAGGTGCTACACTGCTAAACCCGGAACCATGTGGTTCTTACCACACAGCCACTCCTGCGCATATGTATATGTGTGTGTGTGTGTGTATACTGAAGCTTGTTAATAACAAGCTTTTAAACACATAGCAAGTATTTCATAGTCGAAAACATCATCATCAACATCATTGTTCGACCGTGGTCGAGACAATGGAATTTACCATGCTACGCCAGACTTCACGGTCCATCATGGCATTACGGAGGTCCTGTTGCTGGATGCCTGTATCCCTGGAGATTACATCAGGGTAGGAGAGTGTGCGCCCTCTGGTATTGCGTGTAGATGGCTTCCAGAGGAGAAGAGTAGAAATTACCTCTTTTTCAGCTCTACAACAATGTCCAGCAAACTGGACTCTCTTACCTTTCACAAGAGATGACATAGGTGGTAGTTTCCCATAGTCGAAAACACTTACCTCCAAGAATATATATATATTAATAAATGCAAGGTGGATGTAGCAAGACCATTACGGATCCTCTTCTGGAGCTTCCTTGGTACTGAGAAACTCCCCAGAAAGATAAAGGAAGGCATAATATGTCCTATCCATAACGGCTGCTAAAAATTACGGGCCTGTCTCGTTAATCTTACATCTCATCAAAGTCATGGAACGCATTGTCAGGAGGAAGCTGACCACGTTCCTAAATGATACTGACTCGTTCCTTGACACACGCATGGCTTCCGCTGAAGAAGAAGCTGCCTTACATAGCTTCTGTAGCATAATGACTGGCTTTTGAAACAACTAATGAATCATTCAAATGCGGATGTGATAAATTTCGATTTTGCAAAGGCCTTTGATAAGGTTGATTATTGGATGATATATCACAAGCTACGGAGACTCGACATAGTCGGGAAACTAGAAGAGTAGTTCCATGACTTCTCAAAAGACACAAGCCAGGCTGTGACAGCCAAACGGAGACTCCTTGAAGGAGATAGCTATAGCGAGTAGAGTGTGTCAGGGAACTGTCTTGGAGCCGCTGCTGTTTTTGGTAGCTCTTTCAGACATGCCACCAGTGACACAGAGAGCCAAACTTACTAGCTATACCAACAACACAAAAATAGTATAAGCGTTAAGGAACCTTTCGATAGAAAGATCGAGACGCCATATATAAATTGGCCGAGGAAAACAACATGCAATTTAATTCAGGAAAATTCTAAGTCCTTCGCTATCAGCGAGTTTGTGCTAACATGTCGCAGCAAAGATCCTTTGGGCTAAAAGGAGTGGCAACCCCAGAGTCAAGTACAGTGTGTGATTTGGGGATTGATATGAGCAACAACCCCTCGTTTCACGTGCATATCACTAAAACGGTGACAATGTGCGCACAAGTAACCGGATGGATTCTGAGAACTTTCATAGTAAGAGACCAAGAAACTATGTTGGTTCTGTGGAGGACATTTATACTCAACTGTCTGGACTACTGCTCTCAACTGTGGTCGCCCTACACTGCTAAATTGATAGCGGAACTTGAGGCAGTTCGGTGGTGCTATATCAGGAAGCATCAGTGAAACAGCTGAGTTTCTGAGAGAGGCTGAAGGAGTTACGACTCTACTCTCTGGAGCGAAAACGAGAGAGATATTCAGTTATTCAGTGATATACATATGTAAGATATTAGAGGAGTTAGCGAAATACTTTGACATCAAGAGCTATACTAACCCCCGAACTGGACGTCACTGTACTATTCTAAAAGTCTCACCTCACCCATCTAGAGTGCGATTCAAAAGCCCACGGTTATTTAACATCTTGCTTAAACATCTAAGAGATCTTCATGGAGAAGAGGTAGATATTTTCAAGAAACAACTTGACCGCCTGTTGTTCTGGTCCCAGATGAACCTACATCACATCAAGAAACCCAAAAGAGGGCAGCAATACTGAACTCCCTCCTTCAGCAAAAGTCAATAACAAAACTATAGCCGTTGGAAAGGTGATAACAGTGGCGGTGCTCCAGTATGGCCACAGCCTTTGAGCTGAAACTTATAAAAGAATAAACAACACACACACACACACACACACACACACACACACACACACACACACATATAAACGCAAGTGTGGCTGTCTGGTAAGAAGCTTGCTTCCAATCACATGGTTTCTGGTTCAGTCCCACCGCGTGACAACTTGAGCATCTGGCTTTTATTATAGACTCGGGCCGACCAAAGGCTTGTGAGTGGATGTGATAGATGGAAACTGAAAGAAGCTGCTCGTTGTATATATATATATATATATATATATATATATATATATATATATATATATATATATATATATATATATATATACATACATACATATGTGCGTGTATGTGTGTATTTGTGTATATGTATGTGTGTGTGTGTCTTTGTTTCTGTGTTTGTCCCCCACTATTGCTTGACAACCGGTGTTGGTGTGTTTGTGTCCCCGTAAATTAGCAATTCCGTCAAAGAGACTGTTGTGATGTAGGTGTTTTCCACAGTTGTAATGTGTGGCCACTGTTCTGACTGTAGCTGTCGTATCTACTCTAGTAGCCATGATATTTTCTTGGTATTGGATACACTGTATCTCTACTATACCAGAATGGCAATACATCACTTCGTCTATCGTGCTATCGCTGATAGCTCTGCAAGACACCGACTCTGAACCGTCTACCTTGACTGTCACTCGAACTCGACTATAACACGTAACTGACACTTAGCTCCAACTGAGAACTCGTATAACGGCTGTTACACAAGTCCCTGTACTGGTTCACGCCGTCTTTATAGTGGCTGGACCATACCACTTGTCCTGTGGGAGGGATGTACTATTTCCACTGCAACAGAGACCCATAGAATAAGTAAAGTACTGGGGTAGATTTGTCTGATTAAAATTTTCAAGGCGGTGCCCCAGCACGGCCGCAATCTAATTCCAGAAACAAGTAAAATAAAAGAGAGAGAGAGAGAGAGAGAGAGAGAGACACACACACACACACACACATACAGGGTTGGCCAAAAGTCACCTGACAGTAAATCAAAACCCATTTTAATTCCAAGATTAAAACATGAGACTTTGCTAATAAATAGACAAATGTTGAAGAAAAAAGCAAACAAAAACGGCGAATATTAAGTATTTATGGAATTTTGGTTTACTGTCGAGTGACTTTTGGCCAACCCAGTATAATGAATGTGTGTTTGTATGTGTGTTTGTGTGTGTGTGTGTGTGTGTATGTGTACAATTATTTTCTCACATCGGCACAAGGCAACATGTTTTGAAGCCGATAATAGTCAATTCACTTGCTCCCCAGTACATGACTGATCCTTTTAAAGATCCCAGAAGAATTAAAGGTCAAGTTGACCTTGCAGAACGTTAAAGAGAATTAAAGATCGCCAAAAGGTTTGTTGTCTGTTATAATCGAATCTCTCAATTAACCATGTTTTTTTTTAGATGATTATGATAACGGTAATGATGATGATGATGATGATATTGATAGTAATGTTACCTTTAATGCTCTGACAAATGCAGCGAGCTGGCAGAAACGTTAGCACGCCGGGCGAAATGCTTAACCGTATTTCGTCTGCGTTACGTTGTGAGTTCAAATTCCGCCGAGGTCGACTTTACCTTTCATCCTTTCGGGGTCGATAAATTAAGTACTAGTTACGCACTGGGGTCGATGTAATCGACTTAATCCGTATGTCTGTCCTTGTTTGTCCCCTCTGTGTTTAGCCCCTTGTGGGTAATAAAGAAATAAGTATCGTTAGCACATCGGAGAGAATGTTTAGCGGTATTTTATCTGTTTTTACGTTCTGAGTTTAAATTCCACCGAGGTCGACTTAGCCTTTCATCTTTTCGGGGCCGATAAATGAAGTACCAATTGCGTACTGGGATCGATCCAATCGACTGCCCCCTCCCCCAAAATTTCAGGCCTTGTGCCTAAAGTAGAAAAGAATCGTTAGCACGCCGGAGAGAATGCTTAGCGGTATTTCGTCCGTATTTAGGTTCTGAGAACAAATTTCGCCAAGGT
This sequence comes from Octopus sinensis, assembly GCF_006345805.1. Taxonomy (NCBI): domain Eukaryota; kingdom Metazoa; phylum Mollusca; class Cephalopoda; order Octopoda; family Octopodidae; genus Octopus; species Octopus sinensis. The sequence continues at coordinate 5,486,750 of NC_043013.1, forward strand.
CTTAATCCCTCTCCCGAAATTGCTGGCCTTGTGCCTAGAATTTGAAACTGATATTAAAACTCTGACATGATGTTGGTTTCAGCATTTCTTCCTCCTTCTCTACACTCCAAGTTGATGAAGTACAAAGTACAAACTAGCTATTTTACTGGGTCATCCCATAAATAATGTAGTTTTTTTATACTTCTTTAATTTTTCAAAATTAAGATAAACAACGTACTTTTTTAAAAATCTAAAATATACTCTCCTTCGTTTTCTACAATGCTCTTCCAACTGGTAGACTTGCAAGGCACCTTTTCCAAAATTCATTTGTCCGCGACGAAAAGTTCTCCTCCAGTACTGTTCTGACCTCGTCCACAGGATTCATATTTTTGTCCTCCAAATTATTTTGAAGACTGCGAAATAAATGATAATCAGATGGGGCAATGTCCGGCGAATATATTGGTTGGGGTATCGTTTCACATTGAAACTGCTCCAGCCTTTGGAATGTCATCCTCGCTGTATGTGGCCGAGGATTATCCTGATGGAAGAATACCTTTCGTCTTGAAACCAAAGATGGTCGTTTTTCTTCTAGCGTTAACTCGAATGGCTGGTTGAATGACCAAATCCAAACTTCTCTGCTAGTTCCTCAACAGTTATGATGGGATTTTGTTCGACAGTTACGATGGGATTACGTCCTCATCGAACTCTACAGATCTTCCAGGACGAGGCTCGTCTCCTCGACCCTAGTTTCCGGCTCAGAATTTCTGGAATCAGCATCGATCCTGGTTTACACTTAAAGTCCGATATCCATATACTGCATTAATATTCCTCCACTTTCCGTTGCGTTGTTGCCTTTATCGAACGCATAAAGTAAAATATGCCGAATATGCTCCTTTGTCACTTCCATTATATCAGGTCATCCCATAGGTTCTGTCTGAATTTTGAATAAAGAAAAGATGTGATCAAATTTTATATTTAATTGAAATTTAATCATTAATGTACTTTTCCTGATTATCTATGACTTCCTTCCATCTATTTACAAGCTTTTTAATCCCATCAATGTAAAACTCTTTTGGTTTCAAAACGAAGAACTCTGAAATGTCAGTTTCGACCTCCTCCCGGCTTGCGAAAGTTGTGCCGCAAATGATTCCGTAAACTACGAAACAAATGGTAGTCTTAAGGAGCAAGGTCAGGAGAATAAGGTGGATGAGGAATTTTTCTCCAACCAAGCTCTTCGATCTTCTGTGATATTGATCTTTGCAGTGTGGGGTCGCGCATTGCCCTGATGAAACATCACTCTTTTTCGATTCACTAAAGGATCTTTTTTTCTTCAAAGCTTGGTTCAAACGTTCTAATTGCTGACAGTAGATTTGAGCATTGATTGTTGCATTAGGTGGTAACAATTCAAAGTGAATTACTCCTTTGCAATGTCTGTGGAGTGCTCAGCCACGTGCACGTTAATTTCACGGGCATGCTCTTCCGTCGATCAGATCAACTGGAACCCTCGTCGTCGAAACTGATGGGCTGCCAGTTTTATTTAAAAGAAAAAAAAATTGTGGCATAGGTGCAGATGTGGTTGCGTGGTAAGTAGCTTGCTTACCAATCACATGGTTCCGGGTTCAGTCCCACTACGTGGCACCCTGGGCAAGTGTCTTCTACTATAGCCTCGGGCAGAACAAAGCCTTGTGAGTGGATTTGGTAAACGGAAACTGAAAGAAGTCCGTTATTATATATATATATATATATATATATATATATTATATATATATATATATATATAATATATTACTATATATATATATATGTATGTATATGTGTGTGTGTATGTGTGTGTGTTGTATATGCTTGTCCCCCAACATCGCTTCACAACCGATGCTGGTGTGTTTACGTCCCCGTAACTTAGCGGTTCGGCAAAAGAGACCGATAGAATAGGTACCAGGCTTACAAAGAATAAGTCCTGGGGTCGATTTGCTCGACTAAAGGTGGTGCTCCAGCATGGCCGCAGTCAAATGATTGAAACAAATAAAAGAGTAAAAGAGTAATAAGTTCAAATGTGAATTCGTGTTCTACTTGATAGAGGGTCAGTCGGGAGGATGGGTCAATTCTCATATGAAATATGAATAACTATAATGTGGACTGAAGCAGAAATGATATGATAATGCCCAGTAAGACATAATTTAAAATTACTGTTGAGAACAATCTAACAGAAGTCAGCAGGTAGTAAGTAGTTAAGAAATCTTACTCTTTCGTTACCTTAAAGGAAAAGCTATTTTATTTTATGTTGAATGCAATTCTAATCACCCACCAAATAATTTACACAATTTAGTCTCCAATGTTAGCATACATCAAAATGTTCAACTGTAGATGCTTTTATGAAAATTGTTCTGGTGATCAAAAGATAGATGGATAGATCTGATTGATCACGCTTGACGTGAAACTAAAGAACAGCAACAAATAAAAATGCTTATAACCTAAGAGAAATCAACGTTATAACCTAAGGGGAATCAGAGTTACTGATTCTGAAACCTTCGTTGGTCATTTACATTTTTAGTCTCACTATAAACCCATGTTACAATGTGAATATTATCTTGAAGATAGCGCGTTAGCGCTGATACATACATGCATAAATGTGTACACACACATGTATGTAAGTATGTATACATAAACACATCAATATACATACATATATATGTATATATAGGGAGAATATATATATATATATATATATAATATATATATTATATATATATAAACGATCTCCTTTACAAGCTGTTTGTATGTGTATATGTATATGTATCTGCATATATACGTGTATGTATATACATACATATCTATCTATCTATCTATCTATATATATAATATATATATATATATTATATATATATATATGTATGTATGTATATAGATGTGTTCATATATATATATATATATATATATATTATATATATATATAGAGAGAGAGAGAGAGAGAGAAAGGTGTTGCACATACGTGTGCGTATATATGTATATATATATATTATATATATATTATATATATATATATATATATATATATATATATATATACATATATACACATATCTTATATTAATAGCTGTCTGCCTATCTATCTATCTATCTATCTATCTATCTATCTATCTATCTATCTATCTATCTGTCTGTCTATCTCTCTCTATCTATCTAACTATCTATCTATATACATACATGCGCACGCGCGCACACATACACATATATAACAATTTTGTCAGTTCAGTGTCTGTGTATATATATATATATATATACACTGCATACACACACACATACAAACCATATCCGTCTATGTATGAGTGCATATGTACATATTTACAAACGCGTATGCACAGTACCCTCACATACACACGCTTACATACATACACGCACACATACATACATACATACAAACATACATACATACATCATACATGCATACATAATTTCTGTTTATCTCTCTTTCCCTCGGCCTGGTCTCTGTCTATCTGTCTATCTTTCTCCATATATATATATATTATATATATATATATATATATATATATATATATATATATATATATATATATATATATATATGTGTGTGTGTGTGTGTGTGTGTGTGTATGTAAATACCAACAGGATAGCCAGTCCGTTGGCATTGCCATTGTTAATCTTTATATCCTACAATAAATGCGAACACCTTCTCCAAACCTTATTAGAAAAGACTCCTTAAACGAAAACAAACTCGTGTTGATCACTTAGTCACGCCTGGCTCTATCGTTCGCGCTGCGTGACGTCACACTGGTGCTCCATGGCTTCTCCGTTAGCCACATGCTTATTTATCTCAAGTCCGCGACACAATAACCATTTTTGTCTTTATATCCAGCAAATTTGACAAAGGTGTAGATAACATTACATCTCTGCCTTCGCCCCCATATTTCTGCGTCTTTTAAAGAATGTGTAAAACACACTTTGAAAATGAGGTTTTCAAGACGTATTTTGCAACAATTCCGACAATACTTGGATCATTATTCCCAGTTCAACCCGTCCCCTCTTTCCATGAAACAGTTCATTGACTTTGGTAAGTACACCTAAACTCACTGCTTCACACGTACATATATAATTTATATATTTATCTTGATATGCAAATACACATAAGCATTCCCAGTATGCCTACACGTACGTATGCAAAAGCTTCGCCCATAATTACAGCTTACTTAAACCGCTCACACGTACGCACAACTGCCCAGCCAGTCACCACCCCGTATACATTATATTCTATATATATATACATTATATTCTATATATATATAATTACACGTACACATACATACATGTCGTTTATATGCCTCTATAGCAAAATAAGGCGAGCCTCTAAGTATACACAAGCCGCTCCGTTTTACACGCAACATACATACACATGCACATATTAAATCTAGCCACCCACACAGATACCCGATATCCATGTATGACGGTAACAGCCATACATACGCTCTCATATCTGTCGTACGCATATATACACGCACGGATTTAGTCATAGATGGGCATTGTGTACACACACACAGTCCTCAACTATAAACACACACACACACACAAACAACACTCACACACACAAACACACACACACACACGCACACATACACGCACACACACAAACACACACACACATACACACATACATGCACACACACACACACACACACACACACACGCACACACATTTCCAGCTACGTTCACATGTACACACACGCACTGATAATGTCTAAAGCGCTGCATACATTTACACGTTCGTGTGTTGCTACACTCAACCATGGATGTGTATACGCATATATTTATACCTGTATGGTTTCCATATTTATTTATGTACATAAACATTTTGTTTTTCCTCGTATTTCGAACGAATGAAAACAGCCGCTTACTTTCGTTTTCATATATATAAGAAATTATATCTCTCTATATAATATATTATAAAACTTATTGTGCTTTTTCGGATTTATGTCTTACCAATGATGTATGTAGTGTGTACGTGCGAGTATGTTATGTGTTTGTATGTATATGTGTGTGTAAATTGATGTATACATGTGTGTATGTGTATAGATATTCATGTACTATGAAATATATACATATTGGATATTTTATCCGCTTTATACATACGCGTACGTACGTGTGTTTGTTTGTGTGTGTGTGTATCTTTGACTAAAATGAAATTCGAATGCGATTCCGCTGTAAAAATATGGTTGCCAACAAAATTATTCCATCCCCAAAAATGCAAATTTATTTATTTGGCTGATTGGAAAGAAAGCCATTTAGCATTTCATGATCAGCACTGACTTCATTCGCAGAACGATTCTTTGATCTGCACCAACTTTTACCGTTTATTTGTTTTTTCTCTTCTGTATTATCCGTCTATTAATATAATCATCTATCTACTTTTCTGTCGCTTTATATATATATATATATATATATATATATATATTATATATATATATATATATATATATATATATATATATATATATATTTAACCTATTTGTCTATCACATTGAGCGCGTTTTTTCAACTCTAGAATACTTATGTGTCTGTCAGTCTTTCTGTCAATCTATCTGTCTATCTTTCTGTCTGTCTGTCCATCTACCTATCTGTCTTTCGGTCTGTCCGTCTATCTTTCTGTCGATCTATCTGTCTGTCTATCTTTCTGTCTATCTTTCTGTCCGTCTATCTATCTGTCTATCTTTCTGTCTATCTATCTGTCTATCTATCTTTCTGTCGATCTATCTGTCTGTCGATCTATCTGTCTGTCGATCTATCTGTCTGTCTATCTATCTGTCGATCTATCTGTCTGTCTATCTGTCTGTCTATCTTTCTGTCTAACCATCCGTCCGTCCGTCCCTACGCACGCACATAGGTACGTACGAACGCACGTATGGACGTATCATGGACAGAGGAGACGCTTGTTAACTTGTTTAATATCGTTTGTAAAGTGTTTTTGCACCCTATAGCAATCATGACCGTATTGAGGTAGAAGAGGAGACGAATAAGCGCCTCAGGCATCAACTTTATTATTATTATTATTATTATTATTATTAGAGGTTAGAGAGGCGGGTGCTGTCTGATAGCAAGTTTTCTGAAAGGTGGGTGAATTGTGCAAGAATGGCCAGTATAAATGGACCAATTCTGAGGTTTCGCCTGTAAATTGAAAAAGGTATTATAAAAGGAGAAAGGGGCTCTCTACCCCCACTTTTGACCAGGCTCCCGTGGCTTTTATGGGTTTTTCCACGTGAAACCTTTTCTTTTTTCGAAGCCTCTCTTCTATTGGGAGTTTTGTAAATTGTTAAATTCTTTCGTTGTTGTAAAGCTTGTTTACACGGACTTTTTTTCTTTCGAAAAACGGACAAAACCTTTTGTAACCTTTCGTCCTGTTTTGTCCCTTTTATGTTTTCTAATCATGTTTGTCAGCCCTTTGTGGCCAATAAAAAGAATTTATTATTATTATTATTATTATTATTATTATTATTATTATTATTATTGTTATTATAATTATATATATATATATATTAGGTACTTTATATATTATATATATATATATTATATTTTATATATATTATATATATATATTTTTTTATATATTATATAATATATTACATATATATTATATAATATATACATATATATTATATAATATATACATATATATTATATAATACATACATATATATTATATAATACATACATATATATTATATAATATATACATATATATACATTATATGATTGATTGATTCTAGTTTCAGCTCATGAGCTGTGGCCATGCTGGGGCACCGCCATTTATATATATATTTTATTTATAGTTATATATATATATATATATATATATATATATATATATTATGTATGTGTATTTATATACTTCCATATATTATGTACAACAGTAACACCTGTAACAAAAACGGACAGTGATCTCTTTGGTGAAATCAAGTCGTTAACCTTTGCTTTCTTTGTGTGTAAACTTTCACTTGAAATTCCTCTTGATTCAATTTATGTTTACATGATTACTTACAGCACACACACACACACACACACACATTCAGGGAGCAGGAGAGAAAAAGAGAGAGATGCACAATGCCCGTGTTATTTGTTATTTGTGTTGTTTGTTTGTCAACCAATAGATATATCTGTTTATCACGCAATTGAATAGCTCGAATGAATGAATGAATAAATATTATTATTATTATCATATATGCCCATCCTTATGTTTGTGTGTCGAAGATGAGATGTGTCCGTGCGTGTGTTTGAGGAGGGGGCGGCATTCAATTACAGCCGCCCGCTCTTTGTTAACGCGCTTGCGGTGGCCTCATTTGAACTCGTACCGCCCGTTTGCACACGTCGTCAAATACCGAATTTTCGTATACCTACACAAGTGCCCACCTCCACCCAGCGACTTTGTTGCTTCATAACTTCCATAAAAATGGATACTTTTTAATGAAATTTTCTACATATACCCATCAGATAGTGTAGATTCCGATTATATCGGAATTTTTTGTAAAAAAAGAAAAAAAGTGGCTGTGTGGTATGTAGCTTGCTTACGAACCACATGGTTCCAGGTTCATTCCCACTGCGTGGCACCTTGGGTAAGTGTCTTCTACAATAGCTTCGGGTCGACCAAAGCCTTGTGAGTGGATTTGGTAGATGGAAACTGAAAGACGCCTGTCGTATATATGTATGTGTGTGTATGTTTTTGTGTCTGTGTTTGTCCCCCCAACATCGCTTGACAACGGATGCTGGTGTGTTTACGTCCCCGTAACTTAGCGGTTCGGCAAAAGAGACCGATAGAATAAGTACAAGGCTTACAAAGATTAAGTCCTGGTGTCGATTTGCTCGACTAAAAGGCGGTACTCCAGCATGGCCGCAGTCAAATGACTGAAACAAGTAAAAGAGTAAAGAGAGTGGGGAGAGGAGTTTTGGAGAATTCACACGAGTTAGCTTCGTTTCTTAATAACTTTCAGAAAAATTGATAATTTGTGATGAAATTTTCAACAAGTATCTTCCAGATTGTGTAGATTACTATAATATCGGAATTTTATATGAGGCAAAATTGGTGGACTTGTACACATACATAATGGCACATATCTACAAAATGAAACTTGAAATTTCGGAAAAATTTTTTTGATGTGTGTCAGTATGTATTTGTACGTTTTCACTTAAATTCTTATATAATTGTAATCTACGCACTCTGAAAGGTGTTTGTAGCAGATTTCATCAAAAAAGTACTCATTTTTCTGAAAGTTATCGGGAAACAAACCGACTCGTGTGAATTTTCCGAAACTCATCTCCCCCCACCTGCGGACATTTTTTTTTCACTACAAATTCCGATATAATCGAAATTTTTACCACCTGAAGCGTATTTTGTAGAAAAATTCATTAAAAGATGTTTATTTTTCCAGAAGTTATGAGGAAACAAAGTCGGAGGCAAACTTGTGTAGATATGCCCACAATTTGATTAATTTACACGGACGCGAAATCACCCTAAAGAACACTTTCAAACTAAGAAAGGAGACTTAATGTAATGGATGTTGAGGTATTGGTGTTAGATACCCTTAAAAAGACAAAATGATCACGATTGGAACACATTTTTGGTGGAAGGCTTAAGGATGACCTAGAATTAAATATCAACAGAAACATACTGTTTGTGTTAAAAACATTAATGTTATGACGCTTTCCTCAGTGGCGAGCTGGCAGAATTATTAATGTGCCGGACAAAATGTTTAATGGCTTTAGGTTCTGAGCTCAAATACCGCCGAAGTCGACTTTGCTTTTCGGGGTCAATAAAATAAGTACCAGTTGAGCACTGGCGGGGTCGATGTATTCGATGAGACGCATCTTTTCGGTTTGAACGGCAGTTTTTTCTAGCGGTGTCATGAAATTGTCACCCATAATTATGACTCTAGTATCGATCTATTGCATTTCAATCTGTTTTAGGATTAGGGGTGGCGGGAAGGGTATCTTTTTTTCTTCACAAATGTAAATAAACCCAATCTGTTTCTTAAACGAGGGACATATTCATACAGCACAGAATGTTTTTTAACTCAATAGACATCAGTGATTGGTTGAAATTGCAGAAATTAAAAAAAAAACAGCAAATATCTTACAAACTATAGAATTTTCTCAATAAAGCCAAGAGAAAAAGATGTTTTATAAACACATTCTACCAGTATACGAAGTTGAAAACTTTTTAGTTACCTAGAAATTATGTTAAAAACTGCCGTTCAAACCGAAAAGATCCGATTAGACTCCTTTCACCAATATTTCAGGCCTTAGAAAGGAATCTCCCAGTAAACTTGTTGAATGGGGAATAAGAATTATAACATGGCCCTTTGCGTAGATGGGGGCCTTACTCTCACTCAGCTTTGCAGGTCTCATTTAGAAGAAAGGCACTTTTCATTAGGTTTGTGATAGTTCTTCGCTTTGAGAATATTTGCACGCGATGATTACAACATTTTGTGAGATGATGATAATCGTGTGGCATGAGACAACCATTCGTCATTAGATTATAAATGACATACGTTTGCACGACACATCAACTCTAAGCGTCTATAATTAAATATCAACCATACCATTCTACAAATTTACTCCGGGGCGACATAGTATTAACAATAATAATGTTTCTCACGCAAAAATATTCTTTTCTACTCTAGGCACAAGGCCGACAGTTTTTGGGAGGTGGGGCAGTCGATTAGATCGACCTCAGTACGCAACTGGTACTTAATTTATCGCCCGCGAAAAAATGAAAGGTAGAGTCGACCTCGGCGGAGTTTGAACTCAGAATGCCTATTTCTTCACTACCCACAAGGGGCTAAACACAGAGGGGACAAGACAGACAAACGGTTTAAGTCGATTACATCGACCCCAGTGCGTAACTGGTACTTAATTTATCGACCCTGAAAGAACTCAGAACGTAATGCCAGACGAAATACGGCTACGCATTTCGCCCGGCGTGCTAACGTTTCTGCCAGCTCGCCGCCTTATACTTAGTGTTTGAGTTTGTTTATGTCATACACTCCTGGTTTCTTAACACTCACTCCCTCCCTTGTCCAATTCACTTTTGGTCTTTTAAAATTTCCGTAAAAAATAGTTTAGGCCTCATTGGTTCTAACAGTTACTGTTTTCTTAGTGACTGAATTAGAAGTTGTCAACTGCCTACCAAATGTAACGTTGGCGAAGTCGATTTTGCAGACTTTGGTGATCATTTGAAATGAAAGCATTGTTGGAGAGTGAAAAGGGTACATTACTTCGCTTTTCTCAACTCTTTTTTAAATCTTAATTACCGAAAGTGAAAGTAGCTTGTTAATGTTTTCTTAAATTTACGTTATAGAATTGTTTGGCAAAATCATTAAAGCATCAGCAAAATTGCTCTACGTTCTGAGTTCAAGTCCTGCCGAAGTCAACATTGTCTTTTGTCCTTCCTGGATCGATAAAATGTCCTGGAGTCGATATAATCAACTGTTCCCATCCCTCTGATTTTCTGGGCTAGGACCTATGTATATAAGAAACTATTATTAAATGCACATTATTTTTGCCGTCACCCAGACAAAATATATGATGTGTGCGTAGGAACGAAACTATTTTGTACACATTCGTTCAGTACTCGAGCATCATTGAGCTGGGGAGTTTTATTGTAGTTTTTAAGAAGGGTCCAGCGAGACGGGCTGAATCCATGGTGAATATCGTTCCGTTGCTTTCTTTAGCCAGGAAAATCAGCCAGGTTTCTTCTGCCTGGCGATTCTGGAGAAAGCGGTTGTATGGTGGTCGCTATTCAGAAATGAATATAGACATCTTCTTCTTCTTCTAAGCCTTCCCGGTTTTTTGTCAAACTACTACTGGAGAGGTGGGTAAGGATGGAGAGGGAGCTGCTGCCCTCATGTTGATTTGTTTGAAAGACGAAAGTGTAGAGTGTGACTCGAGTAAGTGTGCATATTTTTAACATACGCTTGTCGGCTGGAGAATGGGTGTGAGGGGAGAGTCCTTACCCATGTCAGTCTGGGAAATCCTGGATCTATGAGGGTTCCCAGGTTAGCTCTAAGTAGCTGTCTCCCTTATAAGAGTCCCTTTTTTTTTCTTTCTTGGTGATAACGTGAGAATGCTTAACGGTAATTCTTCAGCTCTTGACGTTCTAAGATCAAATTTTGACGAGGTTGACTTTCGATGAAATAAGTACCAGTTAAATACTGGGGTCGAATTAATCGATTAAACCCCTCCTCCCCAAAATTTCAGCGTTTGTCCCTAAAGTGGAAAGGATTATTTGTTGTAGCTTTGGTAGACGGAAACGATGTTCGAGACCGTCCTAGAAATTGTGTGTGCGTGTACGCATGAGTCAGTGTTTGTCCCTCTACCACTTGACAACCGGTGTTGGTTTGATTACGTCCTTGTAACTTAGCAGTTCGGCAAAACAGACCGATAGAATAAGTAACAGACTAAAAAAATAAAAAAAAGTACTGCTGTTGATTCGTTCGACTTAAAAAACCCTTCAAGGCCCCTGCATGGTCGCAGTATAATGACTGAGACGAGTAAAAGATAATGGATAAACGAATATATTCGAGATTACATTATTGGAAGGGTTGTTTTTCGTCTTGAAGATCGTAGGGTGTTATTTTGAGGGGTTATTTAACTACTATTTCTAGTACATCGAGCGCCTACGGAGAGAGAGAGAGAAGGGGAGGGAGAGGGGGAGAGAGAGGGGGCTTTAGTTACTTCGTTGACAGTTGCACCAAAAACACGAACCTGCCTCCACCACACACATACTTTCTATGTTGCAACTCCTGGTTTCCTCTCCCTCTTCTATTTCACATGAAACAATGGAAATTTCCGTTGCAAGAGTCGTTGAGACGATGAACGTAATAAGAGTCATACGAAGAAAAAGAACAAGAAAATTGTAGGCAAAATTTAAAGCAATAACAAATTCACAATTACTGCTGAGGAAAATGTCACCTTTAATTGAAATACCACGAATAAAATAGTTGAAGTTCTAAAAAATATGTTATGTAATTTTGTTAAGTGACAACAAGATGTGACTTGTACGCAATGACTACACGGTTTATATAACATGTTTATTTCGTCCGCCGCTGCATTCTGAGTTCAAATTCCGCCGAGGTCGACTTTGCCTTTCATCCTTTCGGGGTCGATAAATTAAGTACCAGTTACGCACTGGGGTCGATGTAATCGACTTAATCCGTTTGTCTGTCCTTGTTCGTCCCCTCTATGTTTAGCCCCTTGTGGGCAATAAAGAAATAGGTTTATATAACATGTATGCGAGAACAAAGAAAAGAAGAAAAGAAAAAGCTCGAGAAAGGTGCAGGCGTGGCTGTGTGTTAAGAAGTGTGGTTCCCAACTGTATGGTTCAGGGTTCAGTCCCATTGCGTTGCACCTTGGGCGCATTTCTTCTGCTACAGCCTCGGACGAACCAAAAGACTTGTTAATAGTGGACTTGGTAGACGGAAACTGAAAGAAGCTTGTCACATATATGCGCGCGCGTGTGTGTGTGTGTATGTGCCTTTGTATTTGCGTTTGCCCTCCAACAGACCGCTTGGCAACCAGTGTTGGTTTGTTTTCGTCTCTGTAACTTAGCGGTTCGGCAAAAGAACTGATAGAATAAGTTCCAGACTTACAAAAAGCTAAAAAAAAAGAAAGAAAGAAAGAACCCCCCCCCCAAACTTCTGGGGTTGATTCATTCACCTAGGCGGTGCCCCAGCATGGCCGCAGTCCGATGACTGAATCAAGTAAAAGATAAAAGAATTTTTTTTCTGCTCTAGGCACAAGGCCCGAAATCTTGGGCGGGAGCAGTCGATTCGATCGACCCCATTATGCAACTGGTACTTAATTTATCGACCCTGAAAGGGTGAAAGGCAAAGTCGACCTCGGCGGAATTTGAACTCAGAACGTAAGCTAAGCATTTCGCCCGGCGTGCTAACGATTCTGCCAGTTTTTTTCTTTTTTTCCTGATTTCTGTATTTCGAGGTCAACTTTGTTGTTCACCCCTGCGGTGGAAGGTCGGGTGGAATAAAATACCAGTCAAGTACTAAGGCCGATGTAATCAGCTTAATCCCCATTCCGGCCAAAATTGCTGGCCTTGTGCTAAAATTTGAAACCATTACCATGGTTGACCCAAAATATGAAGGCAGACAAAATGCCACCAAGCATTTCGCATGGCTGACGTGAATGTGGCGAGCTGGTAGGACTCTTAGAGTGCGTCGGACAAAATGTTTAGCAGCATTTTTTCTGGTTCTTTACTTTCTAAATTCGGTTCCTGCCGAAGTCGACTTTGGATTTAATCCTTTCGGGATCGATAAAATTAAGTACCATTTGAGGGGTAAGGTAAACAATACGCAGACCACCCGTTTTCGGCGTTTAGGGTTAGGGTTACGCTGAAAACGGATGGTGTGCGTATTCTTTACCTCCGCCCCATTTCAGGTGGATGTAATCGGCCAACCGCCTCTTCTTAAAAGATTGCTGGCCTTGTGCCAAAATTTGAATCGATCATTGTGAAAGTGGCTCGTGCGCAGGCGCGTGTAGGCGAAATCCTGTATATGCATACATGTGTGTATGTATGCATGTGTATCTAAGTATGTTTGTATGTATGTATAAATAGGTGCTGTTTAGCCCCAGTTTAACCTTGCTTGCTTGAGGACACCTATAACCAAAGGCATTTCAACCGTGACCATCCTGTCTTTATTCTCCGTGTGTATGTGTGTGAGGGTAAAAAGGGGTCGCCAAACCACAGTATTTCATTTCTTTTTCTTCAGACTGCATAGTGTTGTGATTTACGGGAGATTTGACTGTTATTTCTAGCTAGGTCTATTATTGACGAATGGGACCGCCTCACTGGCTTGCAGTATTACACACACACACACACACACACACACACACACATAACACATATGCATGCATACATGGCGTACTCTCTTGTTGACCACAGATATGGGTTCCGTAACTTCTTGCTGACAAAACTGGACAGATGAATTGTTTATTGTGATCAAATGCTCAGTCTCTCCATCAAATCGACATTGCCTATACAGGTAGGTGCGCTGTGTGCCACACGTCAGATGTCGAAATCATTGTAAGAGTAACAGATGAAGTGTTTGGCTCAAGAACACAACGTGCCGCTCGGCCCAGGAACTGAAACCGCGATCCCCGGATTCTTAGTGCAACACGCTAACCACCCCTCCATATAACACACACACACACCTTAGTCTTAATTTAAACAACCGACTTGCTTTATGATAAGCACACATACGCAATATGCGCAGGAGTGGCTGTGTGGTAAGTAGCTTGCTAACCAACAACATGGTTCCGGGTTCAGTCCCACTGCATGGCATCTTGGGCAAGTGTCTTCTGCTATAGCCCCGGGCCGACCAATGCCTTGTGAGTGGATTTGGTAGACGGAAACTGAAAGAAGCCTGTCGTATATATGTATATATATATGTATGTGTGTGTGTGTTTGTGTGTCTGTGTTTGTCCCCCTAGCATTGCTTGACAACCGATGCTGGTGCGTTTACGTCCCCGTAACTTAGCGGTTCAGTAAAAGAGACTGATAGAATAAGTACTGGGCTTACAAAAAGAATAAGTCCCGGTGTCGAGTTGCTCGACTAAAGGCGGTACTCCAGCATGGCCGCAGTCAAATGACTGAAACAAGTAAAAGAGTAAAGAGTAAAAGAGAATATGTAGTGCGTGCGTGTTTGCTTGTATATTTATTATTGAGCAGCTATTCGTACCTATACATGTGTGTGTGTGTGTGTGTGTGTGTGTGTGCATCTCAGCCCATCTGCACTGTTAACAATATTTAACACATGTTTTCTCGCCCTGCTTTATATATTTCTCTCCTCCTCCTCCTCCTCCTCCTGCCGCGGTTTGTGGTGACGTAACCGATTCTCCCCGCTCCTTCGTCAGTCGACCGATATTCACCACCACCACCACCACCACTACCACTGCCGCCGCCGCCGCCAGCGGCACCGTCACCTTCATCGTCATTCATTAATTCAGTCACGTCCACCATTACTGGTACTGCTTAACCAACGAGAGGGAGCCATTGCCTTACGTGGTCAACAGACCAAGCTGGAAATAACAGCCAAATTTCCTTCAAATCAACATTTACCTTTAAGAAAAGGACACATTGGATTGTGTAATCTCGGGATTACGTTTATCCGATGTAATCCTGACACACAAACACATACACACAGGTTAAAAAAAAAAAAAGAAGCTAAATAAACCGGGATTGTCACGGCTGGAATGCCATCGACCATAGGTCTGCTCAAGTAAGGTTGACCTTGGGCTAAACTACCACTACCACCTCCACCTCCACCACAATCAGCGCTACTACTGCTGCTGCTGCTGCAACTACTACTACTACTACTGCTACTGCTACTACTACTACTACTACTGCTACTACTACATCCTTATTGCTTGTAACTACCACTGCCGCCACTATTATTGCAACTCGTATCACTCTCGTCACAAGTGCACTTCTAGCTTGTAACAAATCACACCACTGCTATCACCACCACCACCACCACCACCACCACCTACTATAACTACTACCACTACTATAATTAATCACCTTTATTACTATCGCCATCGCTACAACCACCACTACCACTACAACTACCACTGCCTCTAGTTAACTTCTGTTAATACCATCACCATTGTCGTAGACATCATAACCATCACCACCACCACCACCACCATGTGTGTAATCACCACTTCTCCATTATCACTTTCCTCACCACCAGGTATGAGAGGAGGAGGAGGGGAGTGAGAGGGGGCTGCGAAGGTCATGGGCACCATTCCTCCTCTCCTTCCTCCTTTGATTAATTAAAAACAATAAACAAACAAACGCTACACCCACCACCCACCACCACTACTACCAGCACCTTCCTTGTGGGCAAAACACACCAGACCTGAATGTCAGTGAGTCTTGAAGAGGGATAAATTTTCTCCTTGTGGGTAAAAATATACATGACAAGGGCTAACTATATCATACCTGCAAATCTCTGTATTAATTTAGTATAAGATACAATACACCTGGTTGGCCTATTTTTTCAGAAAAAAAAAATCACAGCTGTTATTGTACATTGACAACACTTCAACCATTCTGGGGTGTTGACAATACCTCGACCATTCACCATTGGCCATCTTGTCGTTTCAGAAATAAGACATGGACTAGACTGTTTGGTTCATCATCATCATCATCATCATCATTGATTTAACGTCTGTTGTCCATGCTGGCATGGGTTGGACAGTTTGATCACGGCTGGTAAGCTGAGGGGCTGCCCCAGACTCCAGTCTGATTTGGTATGGTTTCTATGACTGGATGCCCTTTGTAACATCAACCACTACAAGAGTGTAACGGGTGCTTTTATGTGCCACTGGCACAGATGCCAGTTGCGTGACACCAGTATCTGCCACAACTACAATTTCACTTGGCTTCAGGGGTCTTTCTACTCAAGCACAGCATATTGCCAAAGCTCTTGGTCATTTGTCATTGCCTATGTTTTTTATCTTTTACTTATTTCAGCCATTTAGACTTTATTTATTTAAAGCCTGGTACTTATTCTATCAGTCTCTCTTGCTGAACTGCTAAGCTACAGGAATTAAACATACCAACACTGATTACCAAGTGGTGGTGGGATACACATGCACACACACACACACACACATGTACAACCATGTCACCATGGCAAATAGATCTTAAAGGATGGTGATGGTGGTGATGATACACACACACACACACACACACATAAAACACTGGTGGTGCCCCAGCATAGCCACAGCCTTAGGCTAAAACCTATAAAAGAATATATATATGTATACAACAGGCTTCTTTCAGTTTCTATCTACCAAATCCACTCACAAGGCTTTGGTCGGTCCGAGGCTATAGTAGAAGATACTTGCCCAAGGGTGCCATGCAGTGGGAATAAACCCAAGATTTCCCTGTAGACGACAGTGAGTTGAGGGAGATTTGACTGCTATTTTTAGCAGGGCAAGAAACCATGTAGTGTCTTTCTTTTTTTATTGTTTTGTTTGGAGGGAAGCAGAGTAATATTTTGCTGTCCTCTTCTTTCGTGGTGGTGGTAGTGGTTGCAGAGGTGATAATGGTGGCAGTGATAGTTGTGATGATGGTGGTAGTGGTGATATATTTCAGGCTACAGTTATTAATGATCATTGTACACCTGTAACGTAAGCGCCTGACCAAACATACCCTCTAATGGTAAAGAGAGACACAAGCTGAGATGATGTCCTCCCACACCTCATCTCAGACCTGCAAGACATACTATCTCTCAATCTTTCATACCCTACTTGTCTTCCCATTCCCTCTTCAAAAAAATAATTAAATTCCTTTATTTTTGATAATATCGCCATAGATATTAATTAAAAACTTATGTCTTATAAAAACAAAGCTGTTCTCATTTATTATGCTACAAAAATTTGTTCTGAAAAAAAGAAAGCAAAACCAAAAAAAAAAAAAAGTTTCTTTTTACTTGTTATTCTTTTGTTTATTTTTATTTTCTTTGTTGAAATGTTTCTCATACATGAAATTCCTTGTTATTTAACTCTTCTGATACTAACCTGCCTAAGACTGCTTCTGGCTCTATTATACAAATTTTCTCTTTTAAACTGATCTTAATTAAAACATTCCATCAAAATTTCATATTAAAATTATGTTTGAAACACCAGATTAATAATGGTTTCAAATTTTGGCACAAAGCCAGCAAGATTGGGTGAAGGGAGCAAATTGATTGCATCGACCCCATTGCTCAAATAGTCCTTATTTTATCAGCTTTTCTGAAAGGATGAAAGGCAAAGTTGACCTCAGTGGAATTTGAATGCAGAATGCAAAGACAAACAACAATGATGATGATGATGGACTCTTGTCGAAGGCGACATTTTGAGTGTTCAGTGTTTGCTGAAAAATCTGCACGAATGATTTGTGCTATAGCGACCAAATGCATGTGCTACACATTATCTCGCTCCCTCGATCAAGTTGACATTGCCTGTACATACAAACGTGCCACATGTAGATTGTTGAAATGATCACAGAACATGAATATTAATAATAATAATAATAATAATAATAATAATAGGAGTGGCTGTGTGGTAAATAGCTTGCTTACCAACCACATGGTTCCAGGTTCACTCCCACTGCGTGGCATCTTGAGCAAGTGTCTTCTACTATATCCTTGGGCCGACCAAAGCCTTGTGAGTGGATTTGGTAGACGGAGACTGAAAGAAGCCCGTTGTATATATGTATATATATGTGTGTATATGTTTGTGTGTCTGTGTTTGTCCCCTACACCCATCATCAATTGACAACCAATGCTGGTGTGTTTATGTCCCCGTCACTTAGCGGTTCAGTAAAAGAGACTGACAGAATAAGTACTAGGTTTACAAAGAATAAGTCCCGGGGTCGATTTGCTTGACTAAAAGCCGTATTCCAGCATGGCCGCAGTCAAATGACTGAAACAAGTAAAAGAGTAAAAAGATAATAATAATAATAATAATAATTTCAAATTCTGGTCCAATGCCCGTAAGATTGGAGAATGAGGCAAGTTGATTACATTGGCCCCACTTTACCACTGGTACTTATTTTATTGACTTTGAAAGGATGAGAGGCAAATTCAACTTCAGCTGAATTTGAACTTAGAACATGAAGCTGGATCAAATGCCGCTAATCATTATGTCCAGGGTGCTAATGATTCTGTCAGCTTACCATCGTAAATACTTTGCCTTTCATCGGTTTGGGGTCGATCTAATCGACTGGCCCCCTCTCCAAAAATTTCGGGCCTTGTGCCTAGAGTAGAAAAGAACATTATTTTACTAAAAATTTTAATTATTTTCAAAATTAATTGAAACAAAGGCTAAGTATTTCAACTGGAATATGATAACAAAAGAGTTAAAGTGATCTAAATTAAAATCTTCAGTCCAAATTCCACGTTGATTTATGTTCCAAACACCACCTTAAGAACGACCGAGTTATTTTCTTTAGTTCTTTGTTCTTTTCGAAATTAATTGAAACAAACGCAATAGAAATATAGTAATAACAGAAGGGTTAAAGGAATCGTTTTTATTTTAACCCTCCTCCCACTCACCCATCCAAAACTATTCATAACTGTTTGAAGTATACAGTAACTGTTATAATATAAAACCTACAAAGTTTGTTAAAGACTGGAGATAAAAAATTACATTTTCCTGTTGAACCTGCAATCCTAGGAGGGAATCTATTTAATAAATATTATTTTCTCATGACCTGCACCTTTTACTTGCAATGCTACAATGCTGATTTACGTATTCATCCAACATTCCCATATCCACCCAAACACTTAAAGCTTCCTGTCACGTAGCACTGCAAATAGTAATGGCAAAGAAACATGGTGACATTGGTGAGAAGCTGATTAAATCTTGTAGCAAGGGTGATGAAATTTCCTACCTCAAACAAATGTAAGTAAAGAAGCAAAAAGAGAATAAGAATATTCAAGACATTCTTCCTGATAACTGCAGTTTATTGACACAATTAGTAAAAATCTTGTTAGTCGACGTTTTGAAGAGATCAGATTTAACCCAACAAGACTTTATTGTGCAAAATTTCACTACTGTTTACTTTGGCCCAAGATGGACTTGGCTGTGTGGCTAAGAAGGTAGTTTCACAACCACATGGTTTTGGGTTCAGTCCCCATTGTGTGGCATTGTGGGCAAGTGCCTTCTGCAATAGCCTAGAGACAAATAAATTCAGCCTTGCCTAGAGACAAGTAAATTTGATTTAAGCCATTTTTTGACTTAAGTCATGCCTCCTGGAACCAACTAACAACTTAGGGTGATGTATGCCTGTATATTAGTTTCAAATTTTGGCACAAGGCCAGCAATTTCCTGGGAGTGGGGAAGTCGATTACACCAACCTTAGACTCAACTGGTACTTATTTTATCAACCCTGAAAGGATGAAAGGCAAAGTTGACCCTGGTGGAATTTGAACTTAGAACATAAAGATAAATGAAATGCTGCTAAGCATTTTGCATGGCATGCTAACCATTCTGCCAGCATGCCCTCCTATGTTTGATATACATTAAGGCATTAGTTCATAAGCTACTTTCCAGATGCCTTGATATCTACATAAAGATATAAAACCATCCCAGCACATTTGATCATCTTGAAGTTCTGTTTTAATGGCCACTTTCCAGGTGACTTGATAGATACAGAAAGATGGATATGAAGACTTTTTATGATTGATCTGAAAAATAAATGAAGATTGCTCTCTAAGCCTTTGCTATTCTTAACAAAGAATTTAACAGAGTTAGTATTGATTTCTGAATGAACCTCAAGTATTTATTCTTACTTCTTACTCCAGCGAACCTTCAAAGTTCTTGTTCCTTTTGTCTCTACATATATCTATGTAAATCAAGTTTCTTTACTTTAGTAGCAATGATGACAACGACAAGGAGCCATCTGAAAGCTCATGGTGGTCTTCGGGTTTTGATAGTGTTGTCATCAACAGCTTCTGCAATAAACAGACAAGTTAACTCATCGAACCAAGAAAGTACTCAACAATACTTGTCGGTGGCTGTTTTTAGTGTTGTGAAAAGAAGAAAAGAAATGTATTTGATTGTGTCTACGCTGCTTCATTTGAGTTCAGTGCCACTGTATGGGCTGACCAAAGTCTTGTGAATGGATTTGGTGGATGGAAACTGAAAGAAGCCCATTCTGTGTGTGTGTGTGTGTGTATGTCTTTGTTTTGACATTGTGTGATAGTACAACCAAGTACCACTATCATAGAAGTGGTGGCCTTCATTTTTAGTCTTCTGTGAAAGTATGTCCAGCAATGAGGAAACATTGCCTTCATTGGAAACAGATGCGCATTGGGAACAAGAAGGGCGTCTGGTTGTAGAAAATCTGCCTCAATGAATTCCATCCAACTCATGTGAGTACAGAAAAGTGAATGTTAAAATGATGATGAGGATGATGTTGATGATATTGGTTTTAGAATTGATACATCATTTGCCCCTGTGATCTGAAAGTCTAATTAAAAGTGTTGGAATCATGAAGGGCAATCTGACCATAAAAAAAAGAACAGGTTCAGAAAAACTGTCTAACCCTTTCCAACACAGAAAAATACACACACACACACACGCGCGCACACAATGGGCTTCCACACAGTTTTCATCTACCCAATACATTCACAAGGGATTGGTTAGCCTTGGTCTATGGTAGAAGATACTTGCTCAAGATGCCATGCAGTGGGACTGAACTCAAAGCCACGTGGTTGCAAAGCGATCTTCACACAGCCATGCATTTTTTTGTTTTAACAAGAGTGTTAAGTGGGGTGGGATAAATGGTAGAATAATGGTGAAATATCTTGAATGAAGATGGGGTTGGGAGTAAATCATAGAGTATTAGTTGAGAATCATTAAGTGTTTGTTTGACTTGCTAGAAATAACAGCCAAATTTTCTTTAGATTACATTCTCCTGGCTGATGAAAGGGGCACCTTGGATATTGTGATTCTAGATACACTGTCTGAAAAACAACAAACGAAGATGGTCATGATTTGAGTTATGATTCAAAAGGCGTTCCCACCGTGACCATCTCATCTTTGTTGGGTATGTTTGATCATTACTGACCATGGGGTTGAGCAACAATCGACAAAATGATCACAACACAGCTTTAAACATACCACCACCACCACCATCAACAAAGAAGGATATACTTCTTAAATATTACCCCCTTCCCTCAAACAAAAGAAAGCTTCTACATGGTTCTCATCTTGCTAGAAATAGCACCCAATCCCCTCTTCCAAATTATACCGTACTATCGTAAATAACGAAATACATTGAACGACGTAGTCCACATTATACTTACTTATAAAAAGATGGGATGGTCAGAGCTGGAACGCCTTTGATCGAGGACAATAACACCAGGATATCAATATTACACCTCTGGCACGCTATTGTACATATTGACTCTCAATGTCAACAAATCTGGGTCAAGATATACGGAAGGACACTGTAGTGGAGGGGGGAGGTATGACGTAGGCGCGAAACGCCAGTTCTCACCTGTACTCTTACCTCTCCTCACTTTGTACACATACACCCCCTCGTCTCATCTATATAAGGGAGACTACTACTAGAGTTCGTTACGTAAGTCAGCGTGCACGTGCAGATGTGCATGTGATGCATTTGCGTGTGTATGTGAGTATGTGTAAGTGTGTGTGTAAGATTTTGGCGTGGCGTGTGTGTGCATGTAGCAAATTGTATCTGTATGGTTTATTGTAAGGTGAATGTTATGCAAAAGCTAGTGTATGGTGTTTGGTGTGTATAACGGGCGTGTGGCGACTGATGTGTATAACAGACTGTTAACTGGTGTATATGACAAGGCGGCAAGCTGGCAGAGTCGTTAGCATGCCGGACGAAATGCTTAGCAGTATTTCGTCTGCCGTCACGTTCTGAGTTCAAATTCCGCCGAGGTCGACTTTGCCTTTCATCCATTCGGGGTCTATAAATAAAGTACCAGTTACGCACCGGGGGTCGATATAATCGACTTAATCCGTTTGTCTGTCTGTCCTTGTTTGTCCCCTCTGTGTTTAGCCCCTTGTGGGTAGTAAACAAATAGGTGTATATGACAGACTCAGTGTTAACTAGTGTGCATGTCAGACTGTGTTAACTGGTGTGTTTGACAGACTCCGTGTTAACTAGTTGTATGACAGACCGTGTGTTAACTGATATGTTTGACAGACCGTGTGTTAACTGATATGTTTGACAGACCGTGTGTTAACTGATATGTTTGACAGACCGTGTGTTAACTGGTATGTTTGACAGACCGTGTGTTAACTGGTATGTTTGACAGACCGTGTGTTAACTGATATGTTTGACAGACCGTGTGTTAACTGGTATGTTTGACAGACCGTGTGTTAACTGGTATGTTTGACAGACTCCGTGTTAACTGATATGTTTGACAGACCGTGTGTTAACTGGTATGTTTGACAGACCGTGTGTTAACTGGTATGTTTGACAGACCGTGTGTTAACTGATATGTTTGACAGACCGTGTGTTAACTGATATGTTTGACAGACCGTGTGTTAACTGGTATGTTTGACAGACCGTGTGTTAACTGGTATGTTTGACAGACCGTGTGTTAACTGATATGTTTGACAGACCGTGTGTTAACTTGTATGTTTGACAGACCGTGTGTTAACTGATATGTTTGACAGACCGTGTGTTAACTGGTATGTTTGACAGACCGTGTGTTAACTGGTATGTTTGACAGACCGTGTGTTAACTGGTATGTTTGACAGACTCCGTGTTAACTGGTATGTTTGACAGACCGTGTGCTAACTGATATGTTTGACAGACCGTGTGTTAACTGATATGTTTGACAGACCGTGTGTTAACTGGTATGTTTGACAGACCGTGTTAACTGGTGTGTTTTCGTGTATGACAGACTCCGTGTTAACTAGTGTGTATGACAGACAGTTAAATGTTGTGTATGACAGACACTGTATATGTTAAATGATGTGTACGCCAGATTGTGCGTAGTCTCTAGTGTATATAACAGACTAGTGATAGGTGTATACAACAGATTGTATTTGTATTAACTGGTGTGTACAACACGTCATGCGTAGTAGCTGGTGTATATGTATAACAGACCGTGTTTAGTGGATGGTGTGTATAACTTCACGCTGTGACCAGGTTATATAAAGTACAATGAAAACAGTAAAAGCGAATATAATAGTGCGTGTGCATTTTTAAGGACTACAATTGACTCTATCACGATGTGTTGTTGGTGATGGTGGTGGTATTGGTGGTGATGGTAATGGTGTTGTTGTTGTTTTAGTGGAGTTAATGTTGTTGTTGTTGCAGTGGTGGAGGTGGAGGAGGTAGCGGTGTAATTGCGACGAAGTTTTACTGGTGTTTCCGTTACTGTTGTTGATGGTGGTGACGACGACGATGATGGTGGTGGAGTTGATGGTTGAGTCAGTGACAACGACGATGATGGAGACGATTCGGATGACGACGACGATAACGATGATGATAGCAGTGTTAATGGCGGTGGCGCCACCGATGATGATTGTTTTGTTAAGCTCTCTGCTGCTGCCGCCGCCCAGTCGTCATTTCAGAAAGAACGAACAGTTTTTTAAGTGATGGTGATGTCATTCACGTGTGATCTCTTTCATTCACTTATTTATTTATATTTATTACATAATTTACTTAACGTGTTTACGGCGAAGCGTGAAGGTTGCGACAGAACCGCGCACCCACTCGTACTAACTACTCTCACTCCAAAATACTCTTCTCACGGGAAAGGTGTGAGCATCACAACAAGTAACTTCCTATGAGTTTTATCATCTTTAAGTATAGCACTTTGTTTTTTAATAAATCTATAGAGGCGAGAGGCAGAAGAGTTATGATCCTTCTCGCAGGCTATTCGGTTAATGTGGCCGATACACAACCCGGGACATCTATAAGAAAGGCTGAAGACGCTCGACCTTTATTCTCTACAAAAACAACGACGCCGTGCTGATCTCATTCTTGCTCACAACATCATAAGCGGAAAGTGTAACCCCTCGAAAGAGCTGTTCTTCACTCCTGCTCCAGAGCGTCGGCTGCGGGGTCACTCCGAAAAGCTCTATCTGCGACGATTTCATCTTAATCGAAGGAGAGGGGCTTTCTCCGTCCGGGTTGCGGATCCGTGGAATAAGCTGCCGGACGAGATAGTGAATATGCCGACGACCGCTCGGTTCAAAGTCTCTCTTGACCAGAAATGGCCTGAACTCTTTGCATGAACACCCTCCCTGTACATAACTCCATGTCCCCCTACATGGCCTTGCTTTTTGAGCCAAAAAAATTAACTTAACTTAACATTAACTTAAGTGAATGTATGCGGAATAAATTTGTACAGAGAGGAACCTGGTGTCCGGTGCGAATAAATATCTGTGGAGGAGTGAATGTATAATATATGAACAGTGGTCGACACATTGCGATACTAAAATGGCTTGGAAAAGCCATTAGGAGGAAAGAGGCTGAACAAAAATTTGAAAACCATCACTAGTTGTGATGATAGCGTCCCACCACTCACATCTTGGGCACATTTTACTATCATTGTTAGTATGCGGGCGCGCGTGAAATGTATGTATATATATGGTCCGGCAGGGTAGCTGCTTTATAATCGCTTGACCTTCCAGAAATAACAGCCAAATCGCACCCTGCTGTTATATAAAATCTTTTGTTGTTACTTTATATATATATATATATTCTTTTCGGCCATTTGACTGCAGCCATATTGGAGCACCGCCTTTAGTCGAACAAATTGACCCCAGGACTTATTCTTTGTAAGCCTAGTACTTATTATATCGGTCGCTTTTGCCGAACTTCTAAGTTACGGGGACATAAACACACCAACATCGGTTGTCAAGTGATGGTAGGGGATAAACGTATATATATATGACAGGCTTCTTTCAGTTTCCGCCTATCAAATCCACACAGGCTCTTTGGTCGGCCCGAGGTTATAGTAGAAGACACTTGCTCAAGGTGCCACGCAGTGGGACTGAACCCAGAACCATGATAGGATCTGTTAAGTCATTTTAAAGTCAAGTTGTGTGGTATCATGGCCCATTCAAGTAGGGAGTTGTTTGTTCAGTGGCAGACTGGGTCTAAAAATATTGGTTGCCAAGAGGCTAAGGGGTCCCACCCGCAACTACGATGCTATAATTTAATTATTTTTTTGTTAGAAGTATTTTTTTCAACTGTCTACAAACACAGTCAGGCTAAAATAATTCATGCATTCTTCCAGGAGTGAATAAAAATTCTCAAACGAGCCCCCATATATGGATTCTAATGGCGCAGGGGCCCACTTTCCATCGGGCAAGCTGGCAACCTGGCCAGTCCGCCATTGTATTTGTTATTGACCGAGATGTCTCCAGTTATAGATGGCTTATCTGGTATCCCTTGAAGAAAATTGCCCAAGTTTCGTTTGAAGGGGCTGAGATCTTTTTCTTAGATTTGTTTTGGGACAATATTACATAGAACAGGCCCTGCTGAAGAAAACAAATTGTGTTGCAGTGAATTTGTGTGTTGTGATCTTGAATTGTGTAAAGGACGTATAGCACGTGATCCCAGCCTTGGATGAATTCAGAATCTAATGTTAAGGTCTTCTGGGCAATGTGTAGACTCAGAAAAATATCTAGTGACGCTGAAATAAAAGACTACAGTGAGTTTGATCATGGATATGAGCTGGCCTGGGGCTAAACCGTGCCATTTTAAGGTATGGGCTCACTGGGCAGTTGCTCGGGGGCCGCACGAGTCCACGGGCCCAATTCTTCTAACCTACATATGATTGGTTTGCTGTCAAATAAATTACTGTACAGCCCATTTCATTGATATGCCCGGGGCCTCGCAGGTCTACGGACTCAATTCTGATCTATGTATGGTGTAGTTTGCTGTTACTAAATAAAACTATAAGGGCCGGTGTATTGATGTGAGCGGGGCCCCTCTAAACAACATCAACAACGACAGTCAACGCGAAAGAAAGCTTGTATTTGGACGTTGAATCTGTGAGAAATAGCAGCTAAATTTCTCTGATATCGCAGTCTTTCGTGTTTACCTGTGTGTTTGTTCAGTTAGTTGTGATGGTAGGTATGTGTGAGCGGAGGCAGGCGATGTTTATTCGGGTGGAGTATTATTTGAAACAAACAGTGGCTATCTAATTCTTCTTGGGTGAGAAATGGGGGGTGGAGAAAAAGAGGGTAGTTGGTTCTGTTTCGTATTGAAATGCTCGCTGGTAGAAAGGCGACGGCCTGCAACGGAAACGAAGTTACCGCAGCAGTAATTTTTGGCTGCTGAAAATAAAACAAGAATTAAGATGATGATGGTGGAGAGAGTTGGCTTGTGCTGTGTTAGTCAGCTGTTTGTATGTCATAAATATTTATTGTCCTATGGTTGTTTGTCCTACATTTTGAACTTCTTACTCTTCCTCCTCCTCCTCCTCTGTCATACACTGTTATTCCTCTCTCCACTCCTCTTGTTTTAAGAGTACATTCGTAAAACGATAAGATTCCCGCCATATTAACATCATTTCTAACTGCCGACACCGAATGTCAACAAACACGTCATATTTACTGTAAAAAGTTAATTGTACTGCTATTTGTTGTTGTTATTGATATTGTCGTTGTTATCGGTGTTGTTTAAGCCCTTGGTCAGCTCTGATCGAGTAGATATTTCGATTAAAAAAACATTCCAGAGGTGACCATCCACATCGTTTCTTTTTTTAAATTTTTTTTTTTTACTTCTTGTTTGTTTCCTTTTGGTATTCTTACGATTTATGACCGGAGATTTAAAGTGAAAAATTATTGTAAGCAATCTGCTTTAATATTTTGGAGAATAAAAAATATCTAAAATTTCAGAAAAAGAAAGCCTTCTTTTTGCAGAATCGTACGTAATTTTAAATTTGGAATACCTAAGTAAAAAACAAAAAAAAAAAACGAAAAAAGATGTGGATGGTCATCTCTGGAATGGCATTTTAATCGAAAAATCTGCTGGATCAGAGCTGACGAATATAAGTACTAATTGCGTACTGGGATCGATCTAATCGATTGGCCCCTCCTTATCCAAAAAAAATTTCGGGTCTTGTGCCTAGAGTAGAAAAGAATAATAATTCTTAATAATTTAGCTACAAGGCCAACAATTTTAAGAAAATAATCGCAACACTTGACAGGTACTTTATTTTACCGGCTCCGAAATGTATGAAAAGCGAAGTTGCCCTCGGCGAGAATTGAACTCGGAACAAAGAGTGCATTGAATTTTCTCCGGCATTAATAATGTATGTATTTTAGCACGTGTAAAAGAATCAACCAATTTATTTACCATTTTGGGGAAATTATGTTTTGGAATTTAAACTCTTGGGTGCCCTAAAGAGTGTGACAAGGTGGGGCTTTTTGATTTACAGGTAACAGTTCATTTGGCCGGCTTCTACATAATTTCTCCATCTACCTAGTTTTGCTCAGTTAAAAAACCAAAAAACTCAGTTAAAAAACCAAAAACAAAAAACACTCCCTTAGACATCACGTATTGGGATTGAACCCGGGACCAGATGGTTGTGAAAGCAAACTTCTTAATCACTCAACTTTACAAATGTTTGACGTGTCCTTTCCTCGTTTTGAAACAGCGGAATATGATTTGAGAGAGATTTAACTGTTATTTCTAGTATTTCAGCGATAACATGACAACGCGCTCCCTAGTTGGTGTTTGTCATTGTTTTTGATGTTAACGGTTGCTGATGTCTCTGTTATTGATATATATGTATATATATATATATATAATATACATACATACGCGCATGCATGCATGCATGCATGCATACATACATGCATGTATGCATGCATAGATAGATAGGTAGATAGATATATGGTGGTTGGCTGCTCCTTATGCAGAGTCTGGCAACCTCTTGTACTTAAATCTTAGATCCATCATGGCGTCTGATGTGGCTTTTTAAACCAGACAATGTTTTGAAAAGATACCCACATAGATTGCATGTCTGATTTGGACCACCAAATACACACACACAAACACAAAGTTGTTTACATCAATCATAGTCGTAATGTTTTATGAATACTTAACATATTATATACCCATCTGTCTATCTATCTATCTATCTATCTATCTATCTATCTATCTATCTATTTCTATCTATCTATCTATCTGTTTGTCTATCTATCTGTCTATCTATCTATCTATCTATGTAGCTATCTATTTATCTGTCTGCCTATCTATCTTTGTCCCCTCTCTGTTCAGCCCTGTGTAGCTAATAAAGAAACATATCTATCTATCCAGCCATGTGTGTGCGCATGCGCACATACATATCGACACATACGTTGTTAAGTGCATCGTTGTGTCTATCACGTGGTTATGTTTTTCTGGGTCTGTCGTCGTTGATGCGTTGGATGCTCTCTTTCCCCCTCATGTATTGTTGCTTAACCTAAATTGGTCCTGATTATACAAACCTATGTTCAAATGCATTTCAGCCTTGACCGTACCGCCTTTTTATTTTTTCTATGTACTGTGTATTCCGTCTCACTATACCCAATGTGTCTATCTTTTTTTTTTAAAGACAGTGTGATGTAATTGGATGGAGACTTAGCTGTTATTTCTAGCACGTCAAATGACCATCTGGAACAGTCGTTCTCAGCCATTTTTTTTAACATACTCTTTTACTTGTTTCAGTCATTTGACTGCGGCCATGCTGGAGCACCGCCTTTAATCGAGCAATTCGACCCCGGGACTTATTCTTTTTGTAAGCCCAGTACTTATTCTATCGGTCTCTTTTGCCGAACCGCTAAGTAACGGGGACATAAACACACCAGCATCGGTTGTCAAGCGATGCTAGGAGGACAAACACAGACACACAAACATATACATACACATACATACATACATACATATATATATATACCGGAGTAAACACATAAATGTGAAACAAGGTGGAAAAAAGAGTACTCAAATACCAGTGGTAGAGTAATATGCTTTATTTAAAGCAGCAGAAAATTCAACAAAATCTGTTACTCTGAGTTTCCCGTCGCCGTTCATCGGACAGTTTTTTCTAGAATAGCAAAAACTGTCCGATGAACGGCAACGGGAAACTCAGAGTAACAGATTTTGCTGAATTTTTTGCTGCTTTAATAAAGTATATATATATATATATACATATATACGACAGGCTTCTTTCAGTTTCCGTCTACCAAATCCACTCACAAGGCATTGGTCGGCCCGGGGCTATAGCAGAAGACACTTGCCCAAGATGTCACGCAGTGGGACTGAACCCGGAACCATGTGGTTGGTTAGCAAGCTACTTACCACAGCTACTCCTGCGCCTACATATGGACCGCTTTGATTCCAATTTTACTAGGGTGGACCCCTATAAGCATTCTGTGTTTCAAAACCCCAGTTATATTTTTATAATCAGATATTATTAGGGATCGTATATTAAAAAGCATTTTTTGTATTGTAAAAGTATGGCGGATTTATTGCACATAAACTTTAACAACAAAATCTTCTATGCTCTCCCCCTCCCGCAAGGGTTAGACTGTAGGGTCTCCCTATTGAGAAACACTGACCTTGACTCTATGGAGTTTTCTTAAGTGGCTCAACTCTGTGTGTGTGTGTGTGTGTGTGTGTGTGTGTGTAATACATCTGTCTCCGGCGATCATTCGGTACAAATGTCCAGCTGGACGTGTCGAACAGGTGAACACTCCATCGCTTTATTTACCCATTAAAAAAAAAAAGAACTTTCGATTCCTGTGTTTCCAATAACGTAGATTACGATACAGTAAATACTTTTCAAATTTTTAATCCCCACCTCTTCAAGTTTTTGTTTTTAAACTCTTCTCAGAAAAGTTTTTTTGGGGGGTGGGGTGGGGTGATGGAGTTGGGTATACCACACGTATTTAAGAATATGGAGATTACGAGTCTGATATTTTCCCCCAAATTATCAACGACAGTTTCTTACGATAATTTTTTTTTTCTTGAAATTTATGATTGTAAAACCAAAAGATGGTTTGAGTTTCAAGTCGACTTCATCAAATTTGGATTCAAGACTTTTTGAGGCAGAACTTCCGTCTCGCGACGACAAAATGCGAAACCGTAATAGTGGATGGAATTGCATCATTGCTTGAACTCGAGTTTCCAGAATATCTACTAATGGCGATCTTTGAGAAATTCAATAGATTTTTCCTACCAGAAACATGGAAGATCCTGGAAGGAATTGTGCCAAATTTTGGCATTGCTACACCAATGCTAGAACGGGACGACACTGCATAGTGCCAAAGATCCCAGCAATGCCATCACGCTTCAGGACCAGCTTCTGCAACAGCCTGGGTTTCAAGGGCCCACAGCTTTTTAATATTCTCCAAAGAGTCTGAGGAACTTGCACAAAGTAGATGTAGCGGTTTTTAAATCAAAACTGGACATCTTCCTGTCAAGAGTCCCAGATGAACCTACCTCACGGCAAGAGGTGCAAATGAGAGTAGCTATATCAAACTCCATTCTTCACCAAGTACCACAAATTAGACGAGGTTCGTCGCAATAACAGTGAAGCACAAAACGGCGGTGCATCAGCATGGCCGCAGCTCTGAGCTGAAACTAGAAAAAAAAAAAAAAAAATGGAGCCTTACTTTTATTCCATGCCACGCTCCTGGTTGGTGGATTCGAGTGACAATTTAGGATATTTTTAAAATTCTTCTATTCTGACTGGCTTCTGTCATTGGATGGAATACGGTCACGCTGGAGCACCACCTTCAAAGGTTTAAGCCGATCGTATAGAGCTCGTATCGCTTTTTTTGTTTTTTTTTAGAATCTGGTTTAAAACGTCTTTTTGTCGAACAAGTTACGAGGTCGAAAATGAATGAGCGCAAACGAGGACACAAACTATCAATCACACACACGCACACACACACATACATACATACATACACACACATACATACACACATACATACACACACACATACATCATACATACATACATACATACATACATACATACTCATACATACATACATACATCATACATACATACATACATACATACATCATACATACACACATACATACATACAGACAGACAGACAAATAAAATTTGAATTTTAAGCCCTTTTATAATGTAAATATTATCAATGTAACATACTGAAAATGTTAAACGCTTTTGAATTTTGAGCAACAAGTAATGAACAACACACATACACACACATTCTGTAGATTGGGTTATCCAAGCTGTGCCCTCTTCAAGCACATCCTCCAATCCGTATGCAGAGATCGTATTTGTGTATTTGTGTGAGGTTTACATCAGAGTTGTAAGTTCTCGAAAATACTTTTTGCAGAGTAATTACACATCAAAACAATTTTGTAACTCCCATTAACAAATTAAACATCTGTAATGGTGCCAAAAACATTCCCCAATCCCCTGTATTAAAGTGTGTGTGTATGTATGTATATAGACACACACACACACACACACACACACATATAGAGAGAAGTGTGTGTATGTACATTATATATGTAGAGGGAGATAGACACGTTTATGTGCGTCTAGCTGTATGTATGATTGTATGTATGTATGCGTGTTGGTATATGTGTGTATATAAGGGGATGAGAACTATAATTATGTGCATCTGGTTTTAGAAATGCATGGCACATTTTTAAATGACTATTGTCTGTACTTTGTACCAATTGCCAGAGTACAATTGCAAGCCATCACTATTGTCAGACTGGCAATGACTTATATATATATATAAAGGTATTGTGTTAGGAAAGCGGGAGGGAGAGTAGACACTGCATTAGATATGGTTACACTAACCTTGGTATTAGTTTTGAGGCATTTTACTAGTTAGACATTGAAAACGGCGTTGTTGTCGTCCGTCTTGTGCTGGACTTTATTACAAGAAATCGGTGAAATAAATATACGAATGTCTGTCCATCTCTTTTCATTCTCATATATATATATCAGATAGAGAGAGAGAGAGATCGAACATATATAGTTCGATGGTTTTTACGTACGAAAACATTGTAGAACTTAATATTCAGTTGAAGAGAAAGGAAGTTTGTACACACACACACACACATACACAGCCATCCGCCTTTCTCTCTCTCACACACATACACACCAACACTCAGCCATGTGTGTATCATGCTTAATGCAGATACATCGCGAAAAAAAAAAAAAATTAACTGCGGTATTCGTTCAGCGGTAATATCCATTGTAGACGCGATGTGTTAAAAAATGCAAGTATATTGACAACGGACGAAAATCGTCCGACAGTGGCTGATGAAAATGCTAAATGCGCATTTCTGCGTCTTTGAGCTTCGTCAATAGCATGTACTCTCTGTCAAACTCATGCCAAGACAAAATCCGTTGTTATTGATATTGTAAAAACAGTTATCGATAAAATCACTGAGGTTGGAATTAGCCAACTGGCTGAGTAATAAATAATATCCGTTATGCGCAATAGATGTATGATTCACACGTGGCTACTTTAATCTAATACTGCCTCTGCTGCATATAATGTATTATATATATATATATATATATTATATATAATAGATAGTGTGTAATACCTTCGAAACACGCTGGAGTTGAACTAGGGACAGCTGATGAAGGGGATTTTTCCTTGTGTAGTTTGTCTTGTACTCTGTTTTTTTTCGTTTAGGTCCGTTCCCACGTTTGTTTTTACGTTTTCGTTTCTCGTTGAGCTCTGCGTCTAGTTGTGGTGTCCTGTACTCACGTGTATATATATTTATATATGCATGTATATATACATGTAGATGTAGGTACGTACATATATGTATGTATGTATGCATATATTTTATTTATTACACTACTATTGTATGACTGAGCGCCCTCGCGTCGATTCGTTCGTTTTCGTTTCGTTTCAACTCCTCCAAGTAAGTTTTGTTATATATATATATATATATATAATATATTATATAATATATAAAAGCAATAAAGATTCAAGTTAATTTAAATGAATTTACTTGAATATGGTACCTAACTTAGATGCACCAAAAAAAAAACTATACTGTTTTATCAATACAGTAATGTGGGGTGATTATAAGCGAGAAAGAGCAACAAGAATGGATAGGTTTTTAGTACAATCTTTTCATACAAGGACAGGCTTTATTAAAAGTTGCAAAAATTACAGCATATAAACGTGTCCCGTACTCATCAGCTAAAATACATGTGAGTTCTCTAGACATCCTAGTGGTTGAGGCTATACTCATGAAGTAATGTAGATAATTAAGTAACATAAACAGATTTCCAAAGTTCATTAAAGTTCTTTAAAGATGATTACAGTCTTATCACAGAATTTTAAAAAAGTTCTAATAGCATCACAGAGAAGGTGACCTAATCCATAGAGCACATATGAATTTCCAGAGATATGATGAGGGATTACTTACTCACAGAAGACAAATTTATCCATTGTTATCACAACGAGGTGGGTCTCAATTCCTGCTTATTAGCATTACAGAGAGGGTGAATTAATCCTTTGTATAGATGCACAATTTCCAATGGTGTAGATGTAAGTTTCCAGAGAAATGAAGAGGAATTTCATATTCACAGTGTTCGTTATGTATTTGGTTAATAGGAGACGGAAGATGGAAGATACGAGAGTTTTTATTAATTACTACAATTGTTTTGACACATCTAGCATCGATCCCTCACGGGTGGGATACTTAACAACTGGTTCAGGAGCATCTGACGATGCAGATGTGTCTCTTCGGGTGATAAACAGGTACAACTCGTTAAAACAACAGTTCCGAAATCCGTCTTCGCAGTTCTTGTGAAGAAAAGCAGCAAATTAAAGGATATAGCTTCGTTTATATAGAAGATTAATAATAAAATAACAAATGTAAAAAAAAAAAACAAACACGCAATACAGCGAAAAAAGTATTAAATATAACCGTTAACGGATATGGATGTATAAACGCCCTCGCGTAGCTTGTATGATGCATGTACACTCACTCATACAAACAGTCACGACGATGTAAACATACGTACACGTGTGGTTTGGCGCACATACCTTCACATGGCGAGTTAAATCGCTACATGGTGTTTATACGAATGGTGACATTAAAGGTAAATTTAATTCATCCATACCTTAAGGTGGGTTACGTTAACGGTTACTCATTGCAGGGCTGAGGAGTCAGAGTCGGAAACAATTAATGGATGGCTGGAGTTGGAGTCGGTAAAACTATACCGACTCCGACTCACAGTATCTTTAATTTTTAATATAAACAAGTTATTACATATAGGCCTACTCAAAGTACAAGCGTATGCATATGTCTTATGAGATATGTAGACCACAATCACTTAATTACATAAAGAGGAGTCAGAGTCAGACGCGCCAATAGTAGAGGAGTCGGAGTCGAAGTTTTTTGTTTCGACTCCACAGCCTTGACTCATTGTATTGGCTTCTTTATCCGAACCACTAAGTTACCGGGATATAAACAAACCACCACCGCTCGTCAAGCAACAGCGGTCACACACACACACACATACACACACACACACACACACACACACACACGCGCGCACGCACGCACACACAAACACATACAATAGATATATTAACAGGACAAATTTAGCTATTTCTCCGTAGATTACAAAATTGAAAGAAATCGACGAACGACCTCAGTCGATTTTCGAATCCTATTGGATTCTCATCTGAGGCGTCTTCGCGAACTTGACCAATTCCAGAGACACGAGCAGCCAATCTGTTTACATGCTCACCAAACCCAGTAGTTAGAGAAAACTTGGGCTACTAGTTTGCATAACGTAAGTTTTGACGGCTTCTTTCAGTTTCCGACTACCAAATTCACTCACAAGACTTTAGTCGTACCTGAGCCACACAGTAAAAGAATATAAGAGGCACCTGGACTCAGGGTGCCACACAGTGGCACTGAACCCGAAACCACAGTGT
The DNA here is from genome assembly GCF_006345805.1 of Octopus sinensis. Lineage (NCBI taxonomy): Eukaryota > Metazoa > Mollusca > Cephalopoda > Octopoda > Octopodidae > Octopus > Octopus sinensis. Next base: position 5,522,207 of record NC_043013.1, read on the forward strand.
TGGGAAGCAAACTTCTAACCACACAACCACGCCTGCACCTCAATTCGTTAACTTTCAAACATTCCATTGTGTTCGCTTTCTATTTCAGCTGATATATCTCAGTTATGGCGTATCCCCCGCTGATGTTTTCTCACAGAAGAAACATGCGTTTTTTAAAGCAGTCTTTAGCAGGGCTGTTGTTGTTGTTTGTGAAGTTGCTTCTGACGTATATGATACGTCACATCATTAGAAAACGGGTAAACACATTGTTGATGGAGCAATTGATGTATGTGTATGCATAAAAATTCTTGACATTTGTAAGATAATTCTTAGAGATGTACTTTCTCAAGAAGGTCCAGAGTTTGCCAGCTGTACCGGTGTTTATATATATATATATATATATATAGTTCAACTTTACAGAAAACAAAAGACGAAAACAGGCGAGGGAACAATAAGCAGGTGTATTAGTTTGACACTCGACAAGAATGGAAAAATCTTTTACGTTTCGAGCCTACGCTCTTCGACAGAAAGGATTGAATGGGGGGCGGGGGTGAATAGAGAGAGAACGAGAAAACAAAACGGAGAGAGAAATATATATATATAATATATATATATATATATACACCCTTTTACACGTTTCAGTCATTTGACTGCGGTCATGCCAGTCGAAGAAATCTACCCCAGATTTTATTCTTTGTAAGCCTAGTGCTTATTCTATCGTTCTCTTTTGCCAAACAGCTAAGTTTCGGGGGACATAAACACACCAACATCGGTTGTCAAGGTGTGTGTGTATGGGAGGGGGGGGCAAACAGACACAAAGGTACACACACACACACACACACATATATATATATATATACGACGGGCTTCTTTCAGTTTCCGTCTACCAAATCCACTTACAAGGCTTTGGTCGGCCCGAGGCTATATTAGATGACACTTGCCCAAGATGTCACGCAGTGGGACTGAACCCTGAACCATGTAGTTGGGAAGCAAGCTTCTTCTCACATTGCCACACATTTTTCTCTCCGTTTATATATATATATATATATATATATATAGATGGCGGTGCCCCAGCATGGCCACAGCTCATGGGCTGAAACTAGAATCAATCAATCAATCATAGATATATATATATATCTATCTTTTTGCTTGTTTCAGCTGTGACCATCTCGCCTTTTTAGTTTGCGCAAGGAACTCGGTACCACTTTATCTCCAACGTGTACTTTTTCCATGACCGTATGAGGAGGAGGGGAGCTGGCTGAACCGTTAGCACGCAGGGCGAAATGCTTAGCGGTATTTCGTCTGCCGCTACGTTCTGAGTTCAAATTCCGCCGAGATCGACTTTGCCTTTCATCCTTTCGGGATCGATTAAATAAGTACCAGTTACGCACTGGTGTCGATATAATCGACTTAATCCGTTTGTCTGTCCTTGTTTGTCCCCTCTGTGTTTAGCCCCTTGTGGGCAGTAAAGAAATAGGTATGAGGAGGAGGGGAGGGGGTTATTTGAGTAAGGTTCGACTGCTATTTCTAGCAAATGGAGTGACCACAAAGAAGCTCCCTAGTTGGTTCGTGTACAGACGTTGATGGCGGTGACGATGGAGATGGTGACGATGATGGTGGAGGTGGTGGTTGTGGTGACGAGGAAGTTGCCAATTGTTCTGTTGGTGTGATTGGTACAGGCTATAGTATGTGTGTGGTGATGGTGAAGGTTGTAGTATCAAATAATAACGCCATGCAAGGGAGGTGGAGGTAGGGGGAGAGCGATGGCAACAATGTCAGCTGTTACTAGAGATAGTATAGGTGGTTGTTGTAGTGGTGGTGATGGTGGTGGTAGTAGTTGTGTTGTTGATAACAACATTGGCAAGCATGGAAGCGATGGCGGTGGCGGCGGCAGCAGCAGTAGTAGTAGTAGTAGTAGTAGAGGTGTGGTATGAGGATCTCGGTAAGGGGTGGGTATTGTAAGTGGCGGTGGTGGTGGTGGTGTAAAGATGAAGGTAGGGTAGTGGTGATGGTGGTGGTGGTGGTGGTGGTGGTGGTGTGTCGTGTAAGTATGAAGATGGGAGTTGATGATGATGAGGAGGATGAGGATGATGACAACGATTGTGGTGTTTGATAATGGTAGGTGTGTGGTGATGGTGGAGGTGTAGTGATGAATGTAGTTGGGTGGTGGGACGGCAGTGGGGGGAAGGTGTTCTGGCATAAACATGAAAATGGTAGGTGATGGTGATGATGGTGGTGGTGGTGATGGTGGTGGTGCTGGTGGTGGTGGTGGTGGTGGTGATGGCGTTGTAAGAATGAACGTGGTTGGGTGTCATCGCTGTTGTTGTTGTTGGTGGTGTGGTGTCAGCAATATCGGCGGCGGTGGTGGTGGTGGTGTAAGGATGGCAGTAAGAGGTGTGATATTAGATGGTGGTGGTGGTGGTGGTGGAACGACGATGCTAACGGTGGCGATGGTGCGGCAGCGGTGGTGTGTATTGACAGCAGCGCTGGCAACCATTTAGATGGTGGTAGCGGTGGTGTGTTGTGGTATGACGACGATGATGATGATGATGAGTGGTGGTGATGTCAGCGGTGGCGTGTTGTTTATAATAATGATGATGGTAGCGGCGGTGGTGGTGATGATGCAGGAAGCGATCTCCACCTCCACCATCACCGCCGCCGCCAAGGTGGTGAGGGTGGCTAATAGGTGAGGTGGGGGTTGAGATGTATTTCAGCACAAAAAGCTCTGCCTTGTCACATTGAAGTCTACTTTCCTTTAAAGAAACTTGCTAGAAAAGAAAGGGGGTGATAAAAACAACAACAACAACAAAAGCTATCACTATTTTCTTCTACTGCTACCTCAACCAAACAGAGAAAAAAAAAGGCCCTGCCGGCCCTTGAGACAGTGAGTTCGCACTTGACAGAGGATTTTCGCTTTGGCTGATTACCTTTTTTCGTCCAGGTGTGAAGAGATAAGGAAAAAAACAGACGTGTGTGTGTGTGTGTAAAATAGGAAAAAAACACAGCGAGTGAGTGTATGTGTGCGTGTGTATAAGATAGAGGAAGATAGATTAAGGGTTTGTACTGTGTTTATGTGTTGGCGTTTGTTGACGACTTTATAATTTACTTCGTTAATGATTTATTATTAGTTTTTTTCTCCCGACCAAATTCCATCATTCTGCTGTTACCCTCTTTCAAGAATTAATTCACCGGAAAGAAAACAATCTTTTTATTTCACTCATTCATTCCAGGCTTCGTAGGAAGTTCGCCCTTTGCAACCCACACCTCTTTGACTGTCGGATCCTTTCCCTCGTTCACCTTTCATTCTCATAACAAAACCAAATTATTCCAGACCAAAATAATTCATTCGTTAGTCACCAACAACATTTTAGTTTATTTATTCATTTAACTAGGTCAGAGGTTAACACAAAAAAAAAACCCTCCAAAAAAACTCAGGTGAACGGACCAACAGCAAAAAACACCGTCCCTCTTAAGACTAGAGGAAAATAATAATAATAATAATAATAATAATAATAATAATAATAAATAATTATTATTTTCTTAGGATTGGGTCATCTCACACACCCCCAAACAGATACTCGAACATATTGCTTTCATTTTGATATCTCTATTCGTACATAATTTCCGGTTTTACTCCCTTTTAAAATACGTCTCCATTATTTATTCGAATCAGCTGGGTTTTCCGAAGCTGGTCACCGCTACAGAGCACATGGGCTCATCTTGAATTGAATAAACATTAATTATATACCTGCCTTGTTAATTAGAACAGAGAGATAGACAAACGGACACGCAGGCAGACGAATAGATTAGGCAGGTACTTTGATAAAGATCATATAATATATATATAAATGAGATAGTTTGTTGTGGTTTGTTATAGACTGGCAAGTGAAGAAGTAAATGGACTGAGTGAAGGAGATAAATAGGAACAGAGTGAGCGAATGAGAGAGAGAGAGAGAAAGAGATCGAATGAGCGATTGAGAGAGAGAGAGAGGCTGCTGCTGCCAGACGGAGATGATCGGATGAAAGAAAAAAGAAAAACAAACAAACCCACCTGTAAAAGGTAAGGGTAAGGAAAAAAATACCTTACTACCACCTTCACCACCACCACCACCAACAACAACAACAGTGCCACCGGCACCATTAATAATAATATAAACAGTAACAACAGCGGCAAGGTTTGTTGCTTCGTAAGAAGAACAAAAAGAAAATGAAGTTAACTCGGATTCTGTTCACATATGCCCGGCGTATTGCCGCCGTAAAGAGTAAGAAATTCGTCGAATTTGATCCCGTCTTTGAGAGATATGCATCTTTTAATCCGTCCCCGCTGTCTTTGGAGAAGTTTATGGAATTTGGAGGTAACGAGAATTCTTTTGTGTCTTTGAAAAAAAAAAATTGTATTACACACACACACGCAAATACACATACACACACACAAATGTGCAGCACCCCACGATTTTGTAACTTAATGAAATTTTTCACAAAATACCTTTCAGCTGGGGTAGATTCCGAGGTGGGTGGCGTGTGTGTAAAAAAGATTGCTTCCCAGCCACATGGTTCTAGGTTCAGTCCCACTGCACGGCACCTTGGGCAAATTATCTTCTACCACAGACCCCTGACCCACCAATGCTTTATGAGGGGATTTGGTAGACGGAAACTGAAAGCTATGTATTTGTGTGTGTCCACACCACCGCTTGAAAACCAGTGTTGGTTTGTTTGCGTCCCCCTTAACTTAGAGGTTCGGCAGAAGAGATCGAAAGGATAGAACTGGTCTCGTTTCAAGGCGATGCTCCAGCGTGGCCGCAGTGCAATGACTGAAACAAGTAATAGATAGATAAATAGATCTTTTATCTTGAACGGGTTTCATTTATTAGACTGCGGCTATGCTGGAGCAATATATATTATTGTTTTCTGTGTTTGTGGGTTGGAATCGGTGTGCTGCTAAAGTTTTACCTCGTTGGCAAATGCCCTGACTAATGTCTTAAAGCGTAAGGCGTTGTGGCCTTCATACATTGCTCATTATTATGTGAATGGTGTAGTATGTGCTAGTTTAGATAAACGTGTGTCTATGTAGCCCTATTTCTGCTTATATGGTATGTGTGTGTATGTTTATAAATTATGTATCTGTGCTTATATACTCCGTGTATAGCCATATATTTACTGCGTATCTGTTGATACGTGCGTGTATGCGTGCACACACACACACACACACACATACATTCACACACACACACACACACATATTCACACATACACACACACACACACAACGTGAGTCTATACAATTCTTCACCTTTATTTAAATACATAAGTCTGTGTTTGTGTTTTTCTGTCGTCGAGCCAACGTACGTAGTCGCTTGACTGCTTGAAATAGCAGCCAAATCTGCTTCGGATAACACTCAACTATCTTAAAAGGGGAAGGAAATATAGAAAAAAAAAGAGATGTGATGGCTGCGTTTTGATAATCTTTGACCATACATTTGCTGAATTATGCCACCCAGGGGCTAAACAACAACTGCTTCCATTGTCGTCTGTCTTTGAATAGAGACCATGTGGATATACATGTGAATAGGTACCATGAAGATGTACTGTTGTCTGGCTCAGTCTAACTAAGGATCAATAGGTACCATATGGATGTACAGCTGTCTCTTATAGACACAAAAGGTGAAGAGAGAGGTCTCTCTTGTCAGAAACGGTACATGCACCTTTGCTACTGAGTTTAAACCCGACTAGAGTTGATTTCGCCCATCGTTTTAAAATCGATTTTAAAAACCACAACAGTAATGCACTGGGGTCTAATCGATTCTATTCCATTTCTCTGCTCTTTTCTATACACATGCACACACACTAAAACAATGCCGTGGTTCTGTAACACAATTAGAATGATTATGATTATTATTATTGAGAGGAGGGCGGCGAGCTGGCAGAATCGTTAGCATGCCGGGCGAAATGCTTAGCGGTATTTCGTCTGTCTTTACGTTCTGAGTTCAAATTCCGCCGAGGTCGACTTTGCCTTTTATCCTTTCGGGGTCGATTAAATAAGCACCAGTTACGCACTGGGGTCGATGTAATCGTTCCGAGTTCAAATTCCGCCGAGGTCCACTTTGCATTTCATCCTTTCGGGGTCGATGTAATCGACGTAATCCCTTCGTCTGTCCTTCTTTGTCCCCTCTATGTTTAGCCCCTTGTGGGCAATAATAAAGAAATAAGAATTGCTAACACACCGGGGGGGGGGGGATGATCGATCCCGAAAGGATAAATGCTTAGCAGCATTTCGTCTGTTTTTACGTTCTGAGTTCAAATTCTGCCGAGGTCGACTTTGCCATTAATCCTTTCGGGATCGATAAATTAAGTACCAGTGAAACTCTGGGGGTCGATGTAATCGACTAGTCCCCTTCCTCGAAATTTCACTTGTGCTTTTAGTAGAAAGGATTATTATTATTATTATTATTATTATTATTATTCATGTGTTATGTTGCTGGTCCTTCTGCCTGAAGCATTGTAACTGTAGTTTTCCCCGTCACGTTATGCAAGACGATAAAAGAGAAAATCTTGTTTGTTCCAGCAGATTTCAGTTGCCATTATTCTGTGGAAATAACCGCTAGCATTATTATTTGTTTGGTGGTTCAAGGATTCCTAGTATTTTCTGTGATTGCACTTTTCTGTAATTGTTTTCTAACTTTCACCTGCGGGAAATAAACAGAATTTCATTGAAAAGTATCTTTGATAGTCTGATTCCTGAAGCAACTACAAGGAATTAAGCGATAATCGGTTACATAAATTCAAGGGCAACGATGAACGAAAGAGCTTCTGCACAGAACCGATCGTTGAACCGATTGGAAGTTTTTATATTCTGCTATTGTTGTTGTTGTTGTTGTTCAGTTTTGTGTTTGTTCTGATTAAGCTGACCGATGATGAAAGTTTTTCCAATCGTGACCATCCTTCATGGGTTCGGTTTATAGGTAAAATCTGCGGATGGTGGGTGACGAAGGGCAAAATGCTTCGCGGCATTTTCTCTGTCTTTATATTGAGTTCAAAGGCTGCCGTGGTCGACTTTGCCTTTCATCTTTTCAGGGTCAATAAAATAAATACCAGTTAGTCACTTGGTTTGATTGCCGGCATTGTGCCAAAATGTGAAATTAATATTCTCAGTTTCCTTGATAATCACTTCACAATCATATGGGTTTGCAAAGTCTACAATCTTACAAATAATCGTGTTTCTGAATTCAAATATCGCCGAGATCAACTTTGCTTTTCATCCTTTCGGGACTAATACAATAATCCCTGGTCAAGTACTGGGGTCGATATGATCGACGAAGCACCCTTCCTCTCCTCACTTTATAATTGCAGTCCTTGTACCAAAATTAGAAATAATAATTATTCTTTTCTACTCTAGGTACAAGGCCCGAAATTTTGGGGAGGGGGCCAGTCGATTAGATTGATCTCAGTACGCAACTGGTACTTAATTTATCGACCCCGAAAGGATGAAAGGCAAAGTCGACCTCGACGGAATTTGAACTCAGAAAGTAGAGACAGACGAGATACCTATTTCTTTACTACCCACAAGGGGCTAAACACAGAGGGGACAAACAAGGACAGACAAACGGATTAAGTCGATTATATCGATCCCAGTGCGTAACTGGTACTTAATTTATCGACTCCGAAAGGATGAAAGGCAAAGTCGACCTCAGCGGAATTTGAACTCAGAACGTAACGGCAGACGAGATACCGCTAAGCATTTCGCCCGACGTGCTAACAACTCTGCCAGTTCTCTGCCTTAAATAATAATTATTAAAGCGGTGAGTTGGCAGAATCGTTACTGCGCCGGGCAAAATGCTTAGCGACATTTCGTCTGTCTTTACGTTTTGAGTTCAAATTCCACCGAGGTCAGCTTTGCCTTTCATCCTCTCGGGGATCGGTAAATTAAGTACCAGCTGAGTACTGGCATTGTGCCAAAATTTGAAACTAATATTAAAGTTGCGAGCTGGCAGAATCGTTAGCGCGCCTGACCAAACTCTTAACGGCATTTCTCCTGGCTCTTTACGTTTCGCGCGTTCAAATCCCACCGATTTCGAGTCAACTTTGCCTATCATCCTCTCGGGGGTTGAATTAAATGAAGAACTAGTCAGGTATTTGGAGTCGATGTATTTGATTAACACCGTCTCCGTAAAAATCGCTGAGCTTGCATCAAAATATGAAATCGTTATTGTTGTTTATATTATTTATTCAAGTACTTGAGGGTGAGGGCGAGATCTGAGGCTGTAGAAAATAATATTTACCTAAGACGATACGCTGTAGACCTCGTGGTTGTGATGTGTTTCTAAGCCATTCATCTCAACCCTACACTGTACACACGCACGCGCACCTCACTACCCTCCATCTTCTATGGGGCGCACCAACACCATCTTATCTCTCTATGCTCCATCAACACTAAATCAGACATTCTAATTCGTAGCAGTCTTTTGTCATGTCTGCTTTTGTGTGCGTGCATACATTTATGTTGAAATGGGTGCAGACGTGGCCAAGTAGTTAAAACCACTTTGTTTCATAATAACTAGGTCTCGCGTTCTGTCGTGCGGTGCGGCGGGCGTCTTAGGCAGATATTTCCCCCTTCGTATCTTTTTCACTATATCCTGCGGTTGATCCGAGTCCTGTCAGTGAAATTGAAATTGGGTGGACAGAAACTGTGTGGAAGTTCGCCGCATGGCCTGTACCTATAATTTCGAAGGTTCAGCTTTGTTACCATGCCATGGAGATTCTGTCTGAGGATTACATTAAAAGCATACGTGCCAATGGAACACTCAGCCACTTTCATAATAAATCGATATGTAGCAAGTTTAGGAGATCAAACAACTTGAAGACTCATCATGGAAACTAACGAAAGGCTTGGTGGCAGGCAATGAGTAAAGAAATGCTACACGCTGGAGTACCATCCTGGGGAATTTTTAGTCGAATGAATCGACCTCAGTGTCTTTTTGCTGAAACGCTGAGTTATGGGGACGTAAACAAACCAACAGCGGTTGTGAAGCGGTGGAGGGGAGGGAACAAGCACACACACACACTCGGCAGGTTTCTTTCAGTTTCCGTCTGCGAGATCCACTCACCAGGCTTTCGTCAACTCGAGGATATATAAGATATGTCGCGCAGTGGGATTGAACCCAGAATCATGTGGTTGGGAAGCAAGCTTCTTACCACACAGTCACGCCTGCGCCTATATCTCTCTCTATATAAACGGCAGTTTGTCTGTGCGTGTTTCTGTGTGTCTGTTTGCTTGTACCCTCACCCTGACCACGGCTTTCAACCGATTCTGATGAAACTTGACACACACATAGCCCAATGTCATAATTCAAAACTAACGCAGCGAAAATTTTGAAAAGTTCCCCCAGTTCTGAAAAAAATCGATAAATTCGACATGGAGTCGAGAATCAGAAACACAAACCGCAAACTGTCTAGGGGACGCAACTCCACCTTTTTTAACTAAAATAAAAATTTACCATCATTTTTTTCCATGTTTTTGCTATTTTTTGGCTATAACTCTCTAAAAATGCTTTATAGTTATTTCCCTTACAAACCTGAGCAACGCCGGGCGATACTGCTAGTATATATATATATATATATATATATATATATATATATATGTGTGTGTGTGTGTGTGTATATATATATATATATATATATATATATATATATATAATATATATATATATCTATATATATATATATGTGTGTGTGTGTGTGTGTATATATATATATATATATATTATATATATATATATATATATATATATATATATAGAGAGAGAGAGAGAGTCAGCCGTATGTGTATGACCTGGGAGCCTGTGCGATGTTTTCGCTAATTGTTCAAGATGCCTGTATAGTTGCGAGCAGGCCTAGACACTCACTTGTCTCTCCCTTTGGTTCTGTTTCTGCAGCTCATCCAGGATGTGACTACTTGAGAGAGAGAGAGAGAGAGAGAGAGAGCGGGGATTGTACCACCACTCATTTTTCGCTGAGTAAATTGGATCAACGTGAAATAAAGTGCATTGTTCAAGGACACAACGTACCGCCCTATCTAGGAATTGAACCTACGACATTATGGCGGTGAGCCAAGCCAGTCTAACTTGTAAGACACATGTAGGCTCGGGTCTTCAGCCTAGTGTATATCTTGATTACATTATCAGATGTACTCTTGTCTTTGCTACTGTTTCTAACGTGTCGAGTGACTGACTACGTAGACTTCTCCGCTAGTGTTGGTTGAGACATAACAAAGACAAATATGAACCAAGAGAAATAACCAAGACTGGCCAAAGGCATGTATTCGAACAACATAGGCGATTACAGGTATATCAAATACCGTACAATATAAATTCTCGATTTATTAAAATTATGACCGCTTCTAGAGGATGTGTCATTACTAAATAGCAGTTAATCAGCTCCATATCAGTAGGAAAGATAATCTCAAGATTCGAGAATTCAGCAGCGATAGCATAGGGTTGAGGAAAAGTACAGCTTATTATCTGGAGATAAGAGACCAGACACTTCTTACTTGCAGTATCTTAATATTCTGGCATTTCTCTTCTACCCTCCCTCATCCCTTAACCACAAACGCCTTTTCTCCCCCACCTCCTCATAAGATTTCACGAATATTAAAAGATCGTCTGGTTAGTGGCCGTTGTTGTTAAGCCCAGGCTTAATTGAGCAAGCTTATTGATCAAAGGCATTCCCAGTTGTGACAACCCCATCTAATATATATTATATATGTTTCAAATTTTGGTACAAGGCCAGCAATTTCGGGGTTGGATAAGTCAATTACATAGATCCCAGTGTTCAACTGGTGTTTATCTTATCGATCCCGAAAGGGCGAAAGGTAAAAGTACACTGTGGCGGAATTTGAACTCAGAACGTAGAGGCGCGCGAAGCAATTTACCGGGCGTGCTAACGATTCTACTAGCTCACGTCTTTTATTTATATATAGACGCAGGGGTGGCTTCGCTTGCTTCCCAAGCACATGGTTCTGAGTTCAGTCCCACTGCGTGGCACTTTCGGCAAGTGTCTTCTACTTTAGACTCGGGCCGACCAAAGCCTTGTGATAGACGAAAACTGAAAGAAGCCCGTCGTGTGTGTGTGTATATATATTATATATATATATATACACACATACACATATATATGTATGTATATGTTTGCGTGTCTGTGTTATCCCACCACCATCTCTTGACAACCGATGTTGGTGTGTTTACGTACCCTAACTTAGCGGTTCGGGAAAATAGAATAAATACTAGGCTTATAAAGAATAAGTGCTGGGTCGATTTGTTCGACTAAAGGCGGTGTTCCAACATGATCGCTGTCAAATGACTTAAATGTGTAAAAGAGTAATTTATATACAGGGGTTGGACAAAATAATGGAAACACCTTAAAATTTCAAACAAATTAATTTTAATATAGGTTAGGACCGCCTTTGGCAGTAATTACAGCTTGAATTCTATGAGGTATGAACTCGTACAAATTTTGAATTGTTTCCAAAGGAATTTTTGTCTATTCTACAGCTAAAACAGTCTCCAGTTCTTGTAGTGATGATGGCAGAGGATATCGACTCCTCACTTGTGTTTCTAAGGTACGGGGACGTAAACACACCAACATCGGTTGTCAAGCGATGGTGGAGGAACAGACGCACACACACACATAATACATACATACACGACTGGTTTCTTTCAGTTTCCGTCTATCAAATCCACTCACAAGGCTTTTGTCAGCCCGAGGCTATAGAAGACACTTGCCCAAGGTGCCACGCATGGGGAATGAACCCGGAGCCATGTGGTTGTTAAGCAAGCTACTTACCACTTTATTAATAAAGCTGCAAAGACATCTCAAAAGCTGTTACTCAGAGTTTCACGTTCCCGTTCGTCGGACAGTTTTGGTTGAGAATATATAGCTACATTGTGCAGGGTGTCCTTCATTTTTTTAAGACAATAGGATGTGATTTGAGATAAACTTGACTTATGTTTCTAGCTACTCGGGCGAGCTTGTATAGACGGTTCCCTCGTTGTTTGCTCAGGGGTGTAAGTGGGTGGGTGGGATAATAAAGCGGGTGAGAAGAAACAGGTGCCACTAAGGAAAAATTTAAAATAGGGTGTGGCCTGGAAGGCAGATAGAAAGGTCAGAGGGGACCACTTTATAAGGAGTGTATGTGTGTGTGTGTGTGTGTGTGTGATAATGTGTGAACTCGCATATGTATTAACGCACGTTTAAGCATGTTTATATGTAGTAATGTGGGTTTGTGTGTAATATTGTAGGGAGAATTTAAAATAAGGGTTGAAAAGGTTAGAGGGGACTACATTACAGAGGAATGCCTGAGTATATATGTGATGTGTATATTTTTATATGTATAGGAGTGGTTGTGTGGTAAATAGCTTGCTTACCAACCACATGGTTCCGGGTGGCACCTTGGACAAGCGTCTTCTACTATAGCCTAGGGCCGACCAAAGCCTTGTGAGTGGATTTGGTTGACAGAAACTGAAGAGAAGCCCGTCGTATATATATATAGGTATATATATATGTGTGTGTGTATGCTTGTGTCTGCGTTTGTCCCCCCAACATCGCTTGACAACCGATGCTGGTGTGTTTACGTCCCCGTAACTTAGCGGTTCGGCAAAAGAGACCAATAGAATAAGTACTAAGCTTACAAAGAACAAGTCCTGGGGTCGAGTTGCTCGACTAAAGGCGGTGCTCCAGCATGGCCGCAGTCAAATGACTGAAACAAGTAAAAGAGTATATGTATGTTTTACGCGTATATGAATATATATTTATGTATAGCGTGCATTTGTGATATTTAAACATTTATAAGTGACTATACATTTACATATGCTTATATATGGTGTTTGTTCATACGTGTGAAGGTGCATGGCTTAGTGGTATTCGGTTCACGAGTTCGATTCCTGACGGCGTGTTGTGTCCACGAGCAAGACGGTTTATTTCACGTCGCTCCGGTCTAATCAGCTGGCGAAATTGACCTGGGCCAGCAATTCAAAAGGACCGGCCGTATCACAATCTGCGTCAGGCAGGATCTCCCCGAGAACTTACATGAAGTGTACTCGTGACTGTGGAGTACTCAGCCACTTGCACGTTAGTTTCACGAGCAGTCCGCTCTGTTGATCGGATCACCTGGAATATTTGTCGTCGTAACCGACGGAGTACCGGTTGCGTTCCTATGTGCTAATGTATGTTTGTGTGGAAATGCACGCGTGAGTTTATATGCCGTAATGTATATTTGTGCGTGATGTACGTTGAACGTGTGTTTGTGTTTGATAAGACACTTTCTACCTGTGTTTGTGTTCGATAAAACACTTTCTACCTGTGTTTGTGATAACGTATGAGTCATAATAATGTAGTATGCCTGTGTATGATAATGTATGTTTAGGTTATAAAGGGTGGTGGGTGAGCACAAAAGCGAGGCTTCATTTAATCTACACTGTTTGACTTACACATTGTGAAAGTGGCGAGGGGTGGAGAGACGAAACAGTGAATATATATATATATCTTTAGATAGGTGTGTGTTTTTTCGTACTGAATATGTTTATTACAGTGTTTTTTTACAGAATGTGTGTGTGCGTGCGTGTAAAAATCTGATGTGTGTTTAAAAAAATGTAATGTATGAAAAAATGTGTATGTATATATATGTAAAAAAATGTAATGTGCGATGATATGTATGTCTTTAAAAACTATGCAATGTGTGCATGTATCTGTGAGTAAACAAAATATGAAGTGTATTTGTAAGAAAAAAGTGTGGGGGGGGGGGTGAACTTGTTAAATTTTACTTCCTATTGCATCAAGCTTTTCAAATTTTCACCAGATTATATTTTTGAAAATAGTTCTTATGTAATCTTGCATGGTGATGAAAATCGCATTTATTTATACTTTCTAGAAAGTAATTGTAAATAAGTTACAAGTATTTAAAATCATGAAATTTTAGCCAATAGGGAGCAGCCTTCATATACCGCCGGATGCCGTGACTTTGTCTCCTTTCGGAGCAGCAAGCACGCAGGAAATCTTTACGTTATATCTTGACCTACTAGAAATAGCAGCCAAATCTTCCTTAAACTACATCCTCACCTCCACCGACAAAAAAAATAGCAATAGAAAAGGCGAAACATTGTATCACAAAAGACCATTTATTTCCTCGCTTGAGGCGGGTCCAAGTCCTCGCAATTTGTTGAGTGTTATTAATAGCATGTAAATGAAAATGAATCTCAGTGGATGTAACCTTTTATCGGACTCACGACCCTTAAAACACTTATTGGGTCCCACATATTAGATGTATTTTCTCTTTTCTTATGGTAAAATTGTAAAGAAAAAGGCGGTGGTAGGGGTAGAGAAAGAATTGGTTCGATGAATTGGGGCAAAATAAGTAATTGGTGATATTTTTCATTATTTTTTTCTACCTGTTCGGAACTGTTATATTGCAGGTATTGCATCATCGTCTTTGGGAATAAAAATTGGTCAGCATATTAATAACTCTGCTGACCGATTTTTACAACCCGCCCCAAAAAATGATGCAATACATGCAATGTAATGTTTTCAAACAGGTCGGTTTTAAGTTGAGTTTAAAACACATTTTGTCATTGTATGAAGTGTTACTGTTGACGACGATGATGATGATTATGATGGAGCTGTTCTATCTCCACTACCAAACCTTGAAAGACATTTTTTATCATAACAGAAGAGAAAATACATTTTATATCAGTCTGTTGAGCCGAGTAAGAGTCGTGAGTTCGATAAAAGGTTACATCCGTGGAGATTGACTTTCATTTAGAAGTTAGTGGAAAGTAAGTGGAAAGCACTTGGACCTTCCACAAACGAGGAAATAAACAGGGCTGTGACACAGTTTTGTCCTTTTTTGAGACGTTGTGTATTTTAAGGAAGATTTAGCTGCTATTTCTAGAAGGTCGGCGGTCGACATAAAGGTTCCCTGTGTTCTTGCTGTTCTCAAAGGTAACAGTCACGGCGTCCGGTATATCTGGCAATGGAGGCTGCCGATTGGTTAAAATTACATAATTTAAAATGCTTTGAACTTATTAATTTCTAGGGAAAAAAAGAAAATGAATGCGATTTTCGTTACTAGCAAGCACCCCCACAAAAAACAAACAAAAATGCATTAAAACCACATGTTTTGAAAATAATCTGATGAAATTTTGTAAAAACTCGAAGTAGTTACAAAAAATTTAACAAGATCCGAAATATGAAATGTATCTGTAAAAATATGTAATGTGTGCGTGTATGTATAGTATATACGTATAAAATAATATATATATTGCATCAATTGTGGTCAGGTTGTGTCACAATCTCAACCAGGAGATACTACTCGATCATAGTGACTACAATACTTGTTCTATAATTTTGTATTTTATGTATTTTCCGTTAGTTAAGCGTCATTATTTTGACTCATCACCGTTTCTTTTGTAATTCGACGCTGTTGAGTCAAGCAAAACGTGTAACGCTTATAACACATAGGTGTGTATATGGATATATGCTTACACGCATATTATACATATATATATTCTTTTATTTGTTTCAGTTATTTGATCGCTGCCATGCTGGAGCACCGCCTTTAGTCGAGCAAATCGACCCCAGGACTTACTCTTTGTAAGCCTAGTACTTATTCTATCGGTCTCTTTTGCCGAACCGCTAAGTTACGGGGACGTAAACAGACCAGCATCGATTGTCAAGCGATGTTGGGGGACAAATACAGACACACAAACATATATACATATATATATATAATAGATATACCTACATTATATATATATATATATATATGAAGAAGCCCAGAGAGAGAGAGAGTGAGTGGTTGTATACTGTCAACATAACGTGACAGTCCCGTAAAGGGAATTACACCACCGCTGTTTAGCCCTAGGAAGCATCGACGCTTCCTGTTGGCTTTGACACATTTCCCGTGTCCTTATATTTGCGAGGGCTTGGCAAGTATCTCAACAAGCAGGAATTGCTACTCTGGACTGATGACGGGCAAGACCCAGAAACATGCATGTCTTCAGGTGTGAATCCTAGTTGGTGGGGGTGCTTGCCTCCCCTTCGCAAATATAAGGACACAGGAAATGTGTCAAAGTCGACAGGATGCGTCGATGCTTCCTAGGGCTAAATAGCGGTGGTGTAATTCCCTTTACGGGACTGTCACGTTATGTTGACAGTATACAACCACTCTCTCTCTCTCTCTCTCCATATATATATGGGAGGGTGCGTGGCCGGGTGGTGCATTGTGTTCTTGAGCAAACCACTTCATCTCACGCTGCTCTGCGATGCCACCCGATGCGTGGTACACAATGCACCATTTCAGACAACGTCGATTTGATCGAGAGTGAGCCATTGTGTGGCACGAATTTTTGATCACTATAAACCAGGAGTGGGGGAACTTTTTAGTGCGGCGGCGGAAAATTTCCAAAAATAGAAAAAAAGAAAAAAAAAGGTCCGCAGGCGGATCACAAGTTCTTACTCTTCTATCTGTCTAAATCTTGTATATTTATCTATATATAATTCGAGACACATTAATAAAGAAAAGTTTAGTCCTTTCATGACCAACCTGACTGAAACCGGCTCTGGCTCTGAGTACAAATGTCCTACTTTCAAAAGTTCTGAATTGAAATCTTCCACCAAACCTTGGTCACAATTTATGTTCCTAACACTAGCTGAATGATAACTAAGTTATTTTACTAAATTCTTTGTTATATTTAAAGTAATTGAAAGAAACACAGAACATCTCAAAATAAATACAGTAATGAAAGGGTTAAGGCATTAAATTAACGCCGCCGCCACTGAATTTAGGACGTTTATATTACTTATGAGGTTGTTGGGATCTCAAGGGAGTGGCGCAAACCTAGCAATATGTGTTTTATTACCGGACGATTTTTATGTCCGAGACTAATCGTTTTAAGTTGCAGTGGAAACGCGACCTATTTCCGCAAATAGGCATACGAATATTGTATAAAATTTATTATTGAAAAATTTACCATATTTTGTACATATGAGTATACAAGCGTGCGTGAGCAATAAAATGGGTCGTTCTGCAAAAGCTAAGCACTCAAACGTCATCTTCGACGGGAGTGTCTGTATATGAACTTGTTCCAATCATTGGATTGCGACCATAGTAGAGCAGTTTGTGTATAACACCTGGAAGCATCTGTGTACGAATGTGGTGTAGTTTGCGGGTCTGTACGGATTTTAATGCACACATAACACATGCATACACATATCATTTCTACATGGAATATATTGTATATATGATAACAGTTTCCGTTCTAAATCTGAGGAGCTCGTTTCATGAAGGCATTATGTGAGTTACTGAGTCGATCCGCTCTTCACCTCCCTCTCTTGCCACCGCCACACCTCCTGCTCGATACACAAAAGACGCGCGTATTGGCACTCTCCTTTCTCCACCTCTCTATCTCTCTCTCCTTCCTCTTCTCTGTATCTTTTTTCCTACAATCCTCTGTATCTCTCTTTTCTTTCCTGTCTCTCTCTCTCTCTCTTCTTTCCTATCTATCTCTCTTTTTTCTCCCTTTACCTCTCAATCTCCCCATCTTTCTATCTCTCTCTTCTTCTCTCTCTCTTTCTCTATCTCCCTCCTTCACTTTTTGTCTCTCTTCCTCTCTTCCCTTACATTCTATTCTCTTACAGTTTAATATTCTTTACTAAACTCTGAAGCTTGCATATTTAAATAACTTTGTGTGTGTGTGTGCGTGCGCGCACTTGCATATATATATATATATATATACACACACATTTGTGTATATATATGCGGTGTCGTCTGCACGTGCCTGCGGGCACGCCTTATTGTCTGCATGTATCTATTACTTTCTCTTCCTGTTAGTGTGTATGTATTTACTTAAGTGTATATGTGTGTGTGTGTTAGTGCATCAGTGTTGTTTAAGTGTGTGTGTGTGTGTGTGATGTAGAGATACATATTACAGCTACGATGTAACTACATGTGTGCGTATAAGTCTGTATGTATCTATATATATATATATATGTGTACGTGCTTTTGTTTGTTAGCATAACATTGCCATTTAAGTGTGTGTATGTTTGTGATGCGGAGGTACTTAACTATCATTCCCGTTGTGATGTATCTATATGTATGTGTGTGTGTGTAAGTTTGCATGTGTGTATATTTCTATATATATGTATGTGTGTGTGTGTGTGTGTGTGTGTGTGTATTAAGTATTGTGCTCATAGGAATGTTCTCGGCATAATTGTAACCAGTGTAAGAGATGGTAACACAATCTGTGTTTAATATATGTGTGTGTGTGTGTGTGTTTTATGTATCTGTGCGTGTGTGATATATATAAGCTATGTGTGCGTGTGTCCTTTTGGAAATATGTTTGTGCATACACACATGCACATATGCATTCACATAAACACATCTATAAGCACAAATATGTGCGCATCTGTATATGTATGATGCTTCAGGGCATTGGCCTTGTCAGCCACACGCGCCCTTTACAGCCAACGAGGACCAGACCCTTACATCTTCGTTCGCGAACTTGTGTGTGTGTTTTATGTATCTGTGCGTGTGTGATATATATAAGCTATGTGTGCGTGTGTCCTTTTGGAAATATGTTTGTGCATACACACATGCACATATGCATTCACATAAACACATCTATAAGCACAAATATGTGCGCATCTGTATATGTATGATGCTTCAGGGCATTGGCCTTGTCAGCCACACGCGCCCTTTACAGCCAACGAGGACCAGACCCTTACATCTTCGTTCGCGAACTTGTGTGTGTGTTTGTGTGGCTGTACCCCACTAACATATTTTGCTAAATAACAAGTTTATCTTTGATAAATTAGTTATATTTCTGTAATACACAAAATATTTTAACAATTTTTTTAACAAGGCACCGTAGTGGTTCCGGTTTCAGTCCCACTGTGTGGCACCTTGAGCAAGAGTCTTCTATAACCTGGAGCTGATCAAAGCCTTGTGAGTGGATTTGGTAGACGGAAACTGAAAGAAGCTCGTTGTATATATGTATGTCTGTGTTTGTCCCCCCTCCCAACATCGCTTGACAACTGATGGTGGTGTGTTTACGTCCCCGTAACTTAGTAGTTCGGGAAAAGAGACTGATATAATAAGTACTAGGCTTACAAAGAATAAGTCCTGGGGTCGATTTGCTCGACTAAAGGCGGTGCTCCAGCATGGCTGCAGTCAAATGACTGAAACAAGTAAAAGAGTATATATATATATATATTATATATATATATATATATAATATATATATATATATATATATAAGAATAAGCATATTAAAATGGGTCCATAAGAAAACTTATTTAAATAAAAGGGTTGGGAGCCACTGGCGTAGTGAGAGGAGGGACAGTTCCAATTTGCCCTCTCAGGCATAAGTCTGGGCAAGGTTGTTTTATGGAAGACCAGCAATCGCCCATGCATACCAGCCTCCCTTTCCCACGCCACTGATGTTGTCCACTGGAAAGGCAAAGGGGCCGATACAGCTTGGCACCAGTGACGTCGCAACTCAATTCTACAGCTGAGTGAACTAGAACAACCTGAAATAGTGTCTTGCTCAAGAACACAACACACAGCCCGGTCTGGGAATCGAATTCACTACCTCATGATTATAAACCCGACACTCTAACCACTGAGCCATGCGTCTTCGATGGCAGGAAGGAAGTTATTCTCAGTAAAACTTGGTCTAAATGTTTGCGACAGAGTGGATGGACGTCACTAAGGGTGCCCAGGGACCATGTGTGTTGGGGGTGATGCTGTTGATGGTGGTGGTGGTGGTGGTGCTGGTGCTGGTGATAGTTGTGGGGATGGTAGTGGTGGTGGTAATGGGAGGGTATAACTCTTGTCCATGTTACTATTAACAGTGCTGTTTCTCTACTACTACTACTACTACTACAGGCCATTATAACAAAGTTAATCAAGACCCTGTGCCCCACTGTCACCATCACCATGACAACCACCAGCAATCTGGACCTGTCAGTGTCACCTGTTGCTGTTCTCATTTAATTAATTAATTTGAACAGCTATTAATGATTACATTCACATGTGTGTGTGTGTGTGTGTTTTAACTATAGGTATGTGGTGGTGGTAGGGGGGCGTCAGAGCCGAAGAAAGAGAGTAGAAGAAAGAGACTAGTCTTTAAAAAGAGGGTGGGAGAGAGACAACAGTGTAATGTGGGGTAGAAGAGGGAGTACTATGCATTGTGGGAGCCCTGTGTATGATGGCGGTGGGGGATGAACTGCTTGGCAAATGGAGATTATCTGTGACACAGATTCAGTTGACCCCCCCCCTCTCGACCGAATTCTGAATGTCATTCCCAGCCTCCTTGCTAACTTTTCTTCACCTCACTACACTAAAGACCTTCTTCCAATAAAGGGTTACGCTGAGTAAGGCCGCGAGCTGGCAGAATCGTTAACACGCCGGGCGAAATGCTTAGTGGTATTTTGTCTGCGTTACGTTGTGAGTTCAAATTCCGCCGAGGTCGACTTTGCCTTTCATCCTTTCGGGGTCGATAAATTAAGTACCAGTTACACACTGGGGTCGATGTAATCGACTTAATACCTATGTCTGTCCGTGTTTGTCCCCTCTGTGTTTAGCCCCTTGTGGGTGATAAAGAAATAGGTTACACTGAGTTTTCGTATATCACCAGATATCATCATTTATTGTTTTAGCATCCATTTGTCCAGGCTTTCTCTAGCTGGGACAGAGTTTATTGAGGCAGAATTTTCTATGACCAGATGCTTTTCCTGTCACCAACTCTCACCTGCTTCCAGACAAGGTGATAATTCCCCCCTTGGTGGCCAGGCATGTTTTCACAAAATAATAGAAATGAACGACCCTGCTTGTACGACAGCGACACTCATTTACAATTATCATGTGATGTGAAGACAAGGAGACACACACACACATTTATACATTTGTTCCATTTGTGAGCAAGTTGGGTGTCAGTGGTGGAGAGTGGGGCATCAGTCAGAGTCATCCTGTCTCTATGACAACTCAGTTTGTCATGAGGTCGCCCCCCCCCTCCCCAGTTATCTTTACACACCAAATCTTGTCTATGTATGTAAATAGACACAACAATAGTCAAACACAAGTGATTTGAAATCTAGTCATGTTTTTGTTTTTGTTTTTTTTGCTTTGCTTTGTCTTTATTTATTTAAAACTATACCACACTGCAACCCCTCCCCAACCATCACCACCACCAATACCATCACCACCACTGCCACTGCAATCACAAAGACAGGGTGTAAAATAGGTGAAATATTTGTGAAAAAGAGAGGACCAGCTCACATCACCATAGTCACATTATCTAACATACTGTTTTAACTCTTTTGCCAACAACCAGCCTGAAACGGCTGCCCTTGGTACAATGTTACAAATTCCCTGTTTTAAACCAGCTATGTCTGGCCAAAATACTCTACCCCCTTTTATGTTCAAACTGGCCAGATCTAACCTCTCACACCAATCCTAAATTATCCGTCTAAAAATTCACAGTTACATCATCGAAGTCTTGAAAGTATAAAATACTCTCTCTCTTCTACTTGTTTCAGTCATTTGACTGTGGCCATGCTGGAGCACCGCCTTTAGTCGAGCAAATCGACCCCGGCACTTATTCTTTGTAAGCCCAGTACTTATTCTATCGACCTCTTTGGCCGAACCGCTAAGTGACGGTGACGTAAACACACCAGCATCGGTTGTCAAGCAATGCTAGGGGGACAAACACAGACACACAAACACACACATACATATATATATATATATATATATATATATATATACACATATATACGACAGGCTTCTTTCAGTTTCCGTCTACTAAATCCACTCACAAGGCTTTGGTCGGCCCGGGGCTATAACAGAAGACACTTGCTCAAGATGCCACGCAGTGGGACTGAACCCGGAACCATGTGGTTGGTTAGTAAGCTACTTACCACACAGCGATTAATTCAAAATAAGAAAACTGTGGCAAAGCTGTGTGACAGTGTTGTCAGACCATCAAACAACTTGCTTGATATTGCATTTTTATACTTCTCCTCTGTTTTATTTTGACATGCGCATTGCGTTTTTACGAATCCAGTGTGCACATGTGCATTCTGTGTTTGTTCATTCTTCTTTTGCCAGTTCCTACTTAAAACTGTTTACAGATGACAACCATGTCCACGAACGCAGTTGTGAGATGGTTGTGAAACAACGTAAAGAGATAAGCATTACTTTTGAATGTATAATGTGATTTCTAAAGGGTTAAAGTGGTCTAAATTACCTTCAAAATTTTATGTTAAATTTTCTTCCAAATCCTTTGATGCCAACCCTCCTGAGACTGCTCCTGGTTCTCTGATACAAACTTCCTGTTTTAAAGTAATCTAATTCAAAGCCGCCCATCAAAATATGTTAATTTCAGTTCCAAACACCAGCATAATAATGGCAAAATTATTTGACTCAATTTTTCATTATTTTCAGAATTAATTAAAACAGAGCTGCTTATTTCAACAGAAATTATAACAACAAAAGAGTTAATAATGTGAAAGCTATTTTTACTAATTTCTCCAATAATTTCTAAGTTAATTGAAGCAAGGGCAACATATTTCAATAGAAATATGGCAACAAAAGGATTAATAGACAGTAGGGTGTAATCTCAAAAAGCACTGGTGCTTTTGGGTTTTTTAAATTATATAATTGGTTGAGTAACCCACAGACTATATTGAAGCTTCCCTGTGATCTTAAATAGCTTCAGGTCAGCCCTGATTGAATAGGCCTTTGTACAATGATGTTTTGTATTTTTTTAGGGTTATCTTGTCCAGTGAGTTTGTGATTTGAGAGAGATTTGTTTATTTTTATTCTAGCAGGTCATAAGATGGTGACCTTTTTAGATTTTTAGTCCAACACAGGCATTGCTGTGTAGTTATGAAGTTGGCTTCTCAACTGTATGTTTTGGAGTTCAGTCCCACTGCAAGGTACTTTGGGCAAATGTCTTCTACTATGGTCCTGGACCAATTAAAGCCTTTGTTAGTGGATTTGGTAGAAACTGAAAGAAGCCCACCATATATATGATGTAACTGCCCAAAACAGTAAGGACATCTGGTAACTTGACTGAGGAAAGAAGGCCACAAATGACCTGTCATTTTTTCCCCTGTCCTTCTAATTATTGCTTCTCCTGTCCGCCTTTGTATCATCTATCTGTCTGAATGTTTTACTGTATTCTATTGTGTTTTTATTCCATTTATATATATATATATATATATATATATATATTTATAAGAGCTAAGCAATGGAGTAGATAAGATCCATTCCTTAACTCTTGTATTCTTATTTGCATACCTGGCAACCCTGATTGCCTACCATGAAATGTAAAGAACTCTTTTCAATTTATCATACTTCAGTAAGAAAAAAATGTCCACGACCTTCCCTCTCAATAAACCACTATTGTCTCTGAAAGCTGTTTTTTATATTTACTATGGATTGCTTGAAGCTAACTTTCTTCCTACACCACGATCCTTGGATCTTATATATATATATGAATGTGTGTGTGTGTGTACCTTTTCTTGGCATGTGATGATTGTAAATGAGCATTGCTGTCATACAGTGAGGTTGTTCATTTCCAATATGCTACAAAAACATATCTGGCCACAGGGAAATATTACCTTGCTTGGAAACAGGTGAAGGTTGGTGACAGGAAGGGCATCTGGCTGCCTGTAATAGTCTGCTTCAACAAATTTCATCTGACTGATTCAAAGAATGGAAAAATGGTGATGATGATGATGTATATTCTTCTGTTACTAAGCTGTAAAAATAAAGAATTCTTTTTCTTGGAAATGGGTCAAGTGACCTTTCAGAAGATTCATCCTCAGCTTGCATTCCCCACTCCTGTTTTCATGTTTCTTTGAAGGCGTAGCTGAATAAAAATAACAACTTTGAAACTAGGAGCATTGATGAAAGTTCAGTTACCATTTCAAATAAAAGAATATACATATACTGACAAAGAACTATGCAACCACACAGAAGTTTGCTGCCTTCCAATGGCAATGTTCTTTAGTTTCTGTTTATATATGTCGCCGAGTACAGACAATACATAAAAACTAGATTGTGACCAAACTCAAAATAACAAAATAAGACCCCAACAACAAACAATGTATACATTGACGTAACAATAGCAACATATAAGAGATCAGTATTGCACTAATAACACTTAGGAGGAAGTTTATTATTGGCAAAATGTAATTACATGTCTGAACACAGATATTTCTAACAATGATAGGAAAGAGTGAGCGATTCTTTAACATGTGCTCTACTGCAGACAGGCAGGCAGGCAGACTGACTGAATGACTGACTGGAGCACAGCCCTGAAGAGTTTTTAGTTGAATGAATTGACCCCAATACTTTTTTGTTTTTTTTTAAGATTATTCTAAGGGTCCCTTTTGCGGAATTGCTAAGTTACAGGGACAAACCAACTCTGGTTGTCAAGAGGTGATGGGGGATAAACACAAACACATACACACACACGTACACATGATGGGCTTCTTTCAGTTTCCGCCTACCAAATCGAATCACAAGGCTTTGGTTGACCTGAGGCTATCGTAGAAAACACTTGCCTAACGTGCCAAGCAGTGAGACTGAACTTGGAACCTTCTTGTTGGGGAGCGAACTTCTTATCACACAGCCACACTTCTGCCTATGTTTAATATTTGCAAACAACTTGCAGATGCAAGTGCTACCAGTTAAAAGCTCTGCATACTAGACAGTAGCTGGCTTATGGGGGTCATCAGGAGGGCATGCACTCTTGTTTCAGGGCCTTCCTCTCAACAACATTATTGCTCACTGCCACCCACCCCATTCAACTGATGTTCCACTTGCCAGATCAACTAGTTACTAGCCTTCACCCAGTATTCTTCTAGCCATTGTTCATTGTCTCTTTCTAGTAAAATCCAGTGGCTTGCCTTCTCCATTGTAGCCTGGGTATTTGCTCAGGCTGGTATTTGCTTCCACATGAATCTTTCTGTTTGAACTTATATTAAATCCTTGGCTTGAAACTCATATATATATATACCATTATTAATAATAACTTGTTGCCTGCCACTTTTTATTTATATATATATATATATATATATATATATATATATATATATATATATATAGGTGCAGGAGCGGCTATGTAGTAAGTAGTTTGCTTACCAACCACATGGTTCCGGGTTCAGTCCCACTGTGTGGCACCTTGGGCAAGTGTCTTCTACTCTAGCCTCGGGTCGACCAAAGCTTTGTGAGTGGATTTGGCAGACGGAAACTGAAAGAAGCATGTCATGTGTTTGTGTGTGTGTGTGTGTGTGTCCCCCGCCAACATCGCTTGACAACTGATGCCAGTGTGTTTACATCCCCGTAACTTAGTGGTTCAGCAAAAGTGACCGATAGATAAGTACTAGGCTTACAAAGAATAAGTTCTGGTGTTGATTTGTTTGGCTAATGATGGTGCTCCAGCATGGCCTCGGTCAACTGACTGAAACAAATAAAAGAATATATATATATACATATACTGACAAAGAACTATGCAACCACACAGAAGTGTCTAGTATCATCCTGATTGAAGTCGATAAACTGCATTAGGAATCACTTTGACCCAGATTTTGATTGCTGTGGATGTGGCTTGGTCGCCTGCAGCATTAATATCCTTGAGAAAGCCTGAAATACACAGCCATGTTTATCTCGGGAAATCAGGTGATTGACTTAGTTTATCTGACTGGTATGTAGGATAAGGAAATGTGTAGTATTATTGTGTGTGTGTGTGTGTGTGATATGAAGGCATGGGATAGGTGCAGCATAGCTGTGTAGTTCCGAAATATGCTTCCCAACCACATGGTTTCAGGTTCAGTCCCACTGAACGACACCTTGGGCAAGTGTTTTCTGTTATAGCCCCAGGTTAACCAAAGCTAATGGGGGGGGGTACTTTGTGGACAGAAACTAAAATAGGCCTGTCGTATGTATGTATATATAAATAAGACATATGCATACATACATACATATATATATACATACCTACATCTATATGTATATATACAAGCATATATATATGTATGTGAGTGCAGGACACCTTATTTGTGGTGTCCTGTACTCACATATATATATATATATGCATGTATATATACATATAAATGTAGGTATGTACATATATGTATGGATGTATGCATATGTTTTATTGTTAAATTGTTATTATATGATTGAACGCCTCGCATCACTTTCTTATTTCTCCAAGTAAGTTTTTATTATGTATGTATATATATATATATATATTATATATATATATATATACACCCACACACATGTTAATGTCTCCTTGTCTTGACATCATATGACGTTTGTAAATGAGCTTCACTGTCACACAAGCTGTGTCCTTCATTTCCAGTCTTCCATGGAAATGTGTTCAGCCAAAGGAAAATATTACCATGCTTGGAAGCAGATGAGGGTCAGTGACACGAAGGGTATCCCCGGCTGTAGAAATTCTGCCTCAAGGAATGCTGTCCAACCCGAGCAAGCAAGCATGGAAGAGTGGACATTAAGATGATGATGGTGATGGCACATAATCACCATCATTTTTACAACTTTCCTTTTCCATGTTGGCATGGGTTGGAAAGGACTTTTTGAAACTGTTTTTATAGCCAGATACCCTTCTTGAGCCAATCCTTTTAGTCACCTCTCATGACATGCAGGGACACATGGCAAAAATAATACACACTTTGAAATCTTATATGTATCTGTGCACACACACACACTTCTTTTTGTAAAAGCCCACACAAGCTTTTTTTTCTTACATTTTCCCCAAGCTCACATGTATATATTACACTGTGTAACACAGTTTTTGTTCTTGGGTAGGAACTGTTATTGCCTATTTGAAAGTATAGAAAATGGCTAATATTTCCTTCAAACTTTGCCATTCTTACATTTATGTAAACCACGAAGAATTCCTCTCAACACATGGCTATGATGCTACCTCACTAATCCTGGTCATGGTCAGAGATGCATTTGTCAGCCACTAAGGGACACATTCAAGTGGCTGCTGTCAAGCAACTTACAAGTAAATCTGTGATATTGAGCAGAATATTTGCTATAATGATATTTCTGCTTCAGCAACTCAGTGCTGAATCTGTAATGGAAAACAGGCCAGTTTCAAAACATTGATACCTAGGTTTCAAAAGCAAAGATTGAAGGGACTGAATAGTAGTAATCTCCTTTAGTTTCTAGACAGAAGCAAATAGGAAATAACACCAGCTGACCAAAGACAAAAAAATTAAAATTTTGTTACTCAGTGTTATATAATCTCTTTATGTAAAAATATCCCCACATACTCCACTGCCCATTTCCATCCCTGTTCAATACTTATGTAAACACACATTAAACCAATTCTGTCACAAAAGACTATTTAAAAGCCATCACTCTCCGATGGCCCACAAATACATTAAATTTTTTTTAAATTGTTTTTGTTGAAAAGGTCAGTGACCCATTTGTGAGCTGCAACCAACCTGTTGCCAATTCTTGTCACACACACACACAAGCATTATATTTGATTGTTAGAATCTAATGTTTCCATTCTATTTTTCCATTGACAGGTAGTCAGAATGCGTGTGAAAGGACTTCATTTGAATTTCTGCGTAAAGAATTGCCTGTTAGGCTTGCCAATATAATGAAGGAGATCAACCTTCTGCCAGACAATCTTCTACAAATGCCTTCAGTGGCCATGGTACAGAGCTGGTGAGTGATTTCATCCATTTTTATCTTCCTTCTTTCTTTGTGTTGTGTCACATGACTGAAGGAATAAGGTGCTGCAGTGACTGACCACACAGGCCCCAGGTTCAAATTCACTGCATGCAGGAATTTCTTGGTGGTGGTGTTGGTGGAGGTACATTTTTTTTTCAGCCCAGGTAAGGGACCAACATCCTGTTCAGTTGTGGTGGTGGTGGTGGTGGTGGTGTGGGTTATAATCTCAGTCATTTAACCCTTTTGCACAGTGGTTCTCAACCAATTTTTACCTATTAAAAAAAAAATAAAGAAAAATGGTGAAGTTTCCTTTTTGAGCCACACTGATTCATAAAGGCCAGTTTTCATGGTGTATAAATTCCCCAACTGGACAGGATGCCGATCCATTGCAGGATTACTCATTTTTGCCAAATGAATAAACAGGAGCAATGTGAAATGAAGTGTTTTGCTCAAGAACAAAACATATCACCCAGTCCAGGAATTGAAACAACAATCTTACGATCATGAGTCTAACACCCTAACTACTAAGCTACCTGCCTCCAAGGAGAAATCCTTGCAGCCATCCATACATACAGGCATATCTTTTGTGGCCGTGTCCCCACTCCCTCTCCCAGCTGAGAGGTCTTTGTCTTGCAGATGCTGGTACTGCACAAGATGCACTTGTGCCAGTGCTATGTAAATGCACATAAAAAGTACCCAGTGCATTTTGATTGGTGTTTGGAAGGGCATCTGGCCTTCTCCCCTTGGAAGCATAAAATGGCACAGTCACCCTTGTTTGGGCCTGTGTTCAGTCCCACTGTGTGGTACTTTGGGCAAATATCTTCTACTATAGCCCCAAGCCTGCCAAAGCCTTGTAAGTTGATTTGCTCAAAGGAAACTGAAAGAAGCCTATTGTATGTGTGTGTGTGTGTGTATATATATATATATTATATATATATATAGATGAATGTGTGTGTATTTGTGTATGTCTGTGTGTGTCTGTGTTGTGTTTGTCCCCTACCACTGCTTGACAAGTGGTGTTGGTTTGTTTATGTCTGCATGATTTAGCAGTTTGCAAAAGAGACCAATAGAATAATTACTTGACTTCAAAAAGCAATAAGTAGTGGGGTTTATTTGTTACGCTAAACCCACCAAGGTGGTGCACTAGCATGGCCCACAGCCCAGTGACTGAGACAGTTGGGAAATACATAGTGCAACAAAATATTCTGTTGACTGGCATTTTATTAAGTGACATATTTAATTTCATTGAGAGATGCAAACTCACGGTCACCCTTGTCTGTTTTTTGTCAATGTATGACTACAGTTTGGTTAGTGAGAATCAAGGTGTCCCCTCTCGCTCCTCACAACATCATGTTGTTTGCAAGCTTTTGATATTAGGTCAGTCACCCGGTTAATGCTGGATTCAGCTTGATAAGAAATAGTAAAAGTAATTACATACAACTTTTGTACTCTTTAATGTTAATGCTGTTGATATTATCACAAACAATGAAATATGAGGATTATGATAAGGTAATCACTTCATCGTCATCATGATCAA
Organism: Octopus sinensis; assembly: GCF_006345805.1. NCBI lineage: Eukaryota > Metazoa > Mollusca > Cephalopoda > Octopoda > Octopodidae > Octopus > Octopus sinensis. Next base: position 5,551,492 of record NC_043013.1, read on the forward strand.
CTTCCAGACATTACAGCCTCAAGTCCCAGGACTGATAGGGTTGGTCAGTTAGTTTCCATGGTGTATGAATGACCACGATCACAATACTAGCTTTGAACAGGGCACCAGTTTATTGTGGGGTTACTCATTTACAAATTGTGGACTGGAGCAATGTAAAATGAATTGTTTTACTCCAGAACACCCTTACAACTAGTTATCCCATCATGTATTGTCATTCTTTCATTTTGTTTACCCATCTCAAGGCAACACTCTTTCATTTAGTTATCCCGTCTTGAAATCAAACCCTCATGTCAAGCTCACCCATCTTGGAGTAATACCCTCTCATCTAGTTAGTCCATATTGGGGTAACCCCTAACATCCAATCTTGGGGTAACAACCTCTGTTTGTTTGCCCATCTCAAGGCAATACCTCCTTTCATCTTGTTATCCCATCTTGAAGTAACATAGCACAGCTCACTTTTAAACTGCTTTCCAAGTCATCATCATCATCATCATCATCATTTAGCGTCCGCTTTCCATGCTAGCATGGGTTGGACGGTTCAACTGGGGTCTGGGAAGCCAGAAGGCTGCACCAGGCTCAGTCTGATCTGGCAGTGTTTCTACAGCTGGATGCCCTTTCTAACGCCAACCACTCCGTGAGTGTAGTGGGTGCTTTTTACGTGCCACCAGCACAGGTGCCAGACGGAGCTGGCAAACGGCCACCGACGGATGGTGCTTTTTA
>NC_043013.1:5557211-5574711 GCF_006345805.1 Octopus sinensis
GTAACAGCATCTAATAGCCTGGTTGGTCATCTGATCATGTGATATATATATATGTATGTACATATATATATATGTATGTGTGTGTGTGTGTGTGTGTGTGTGTATAAAAGAGATGAGGACCGAATTAAAGTTTGTCTACGTCTACAATTTTTTCTTTCCTTATACTTCATTTATATATTTATATACATACATACACACACACACACACAAAATATTGGGTTTTAGTTCACAGGGTATCTAAACGACTAGGTACGCTAGGAAGGTGCTGTAACAGATTACTAGGGCTACAAGGTTTATAGCCGAGACAGTAGTTATGGAACCATTGTAACTTTCCGATATATATATGTATATATATATCACTCTATCACTATCACTTTGTCTCTGTCTCTCTCCCTTTTTCTCTTTGTCTCTCATTCTCTCTCCCCCCTCTCTCTCTGTTTTCCTCATCTCCACATAGAAGTCAAGGTCACACAGCATTAGGCTATTCACTCCTTGCAGCAATTAAACTTAATAGACCTTCCTACTAATTAAGTGTTGTTAACTGACACAGATCTTCACCAGTTTCCTTGGATTTCAGGATTGTGTCCTAGAAAACATGTGAGATAGCCATGACTGGACTGCGTTTAGCCATTGGTCTGCTCAGTCTCTACTGTTTGGGGAATAAACAACATTAACCCACTTCCAATCAAGCAGGTTTCATTTCTCTGACACCAAGAGAAGCTGTTGTTGCTGCAATATATATATCATCATCATCATCATCATCATCATCATCATCATCATTTAGCGTCTGCTTTCCATGCTGGCATGGGTTGGACGGTGCAACTGGGGTCTGTGAAGCCAGGAGGCTGCATCAGGCCCAGTCTGATCTGGCAGTGTTTCTACGGCTGGATGCCCTTCCTCAGGAAAAGGACTGTTATTGGTCCTGCTAACGGGGAAACTGAACACGGATCCCTACCTCCAGCCTCAGCTGTGAACTTGGAACCTAACGGATGACCAATTATTGCACTTACTCAGCGTACCTATTTGTTTAGATCAACGGTGAACTAAACCCCTCATATTCTATGTATATATTTCAAAAGTTAGACAGAGAAGGGAGAAATAGATGAAACCGGGTGAAAACATAATGGACAGAAAAGTGAGACAAAAACGCACTACAAGAAACATTTGCATCTGATTTTCTCATCAGTTGGTTTCCGAGACATCTTAGTGGTTTCATGCTTTTTAAAATCTAGACTAGTGTTATCTACGAGAGAACCAGAGCATAGAGCTACAGGGAAAGGTTGACAAATGTGTACGAGGACAGGACAAAATAACATTGTATGTACAATAAGAAATAACAACAAGATATAACAGGCAAGGAATGGTACATATACAATAGAAAATGTGTTATGGCTGTACAATAAGCAAATGGAGTAATTATATGTATACAGTACTAAAACAATACAATACAAATAGAAAAAAACCTTTTCAGCTATCAAGACAGTCGTAGTGAGGTAGCGCAAAGAAATGGAAAAATCCTTGACGGACAGAATAAAAATTTGTCTGGTTTGGTCAATAGCAGGCCAAAGTATATATATGTATATGTATGTTATATATATATATGAAGTGAGTTCATGGCTCACAGGACGGCCTGCTGTGCTAACCTTGGAACATAGGGTGACCTGCTGTGCTTGAGGAGACCTATTGAGTCAAGTACATCAACGTCAAAATAAAATCCAAATGGAAATTGGCACGTAAAACGCACCATCCAAACGTGGCTGATGCCAGCGCCACCTTGACTGGTGTCCGTACAGGTGACACATAAAAAGCACCAACCAATTGTGGCCGTTGCCAGCCTTCTCTGACCCCTGTGCCGGTGGCACATAAAAAGCACCTACTATACTCATGAAGTGGTTGGCGTTAGGAAGGGCATCCAGCTGTAGAAGCACTGCCAGATCAGACTGGAGCCTGGTGCAGCCTCCTAGCTTCCCAGACCCCAGTTGAACCGTCCAACCCATGCTAGCATGGAAAACGGATGTTAAACGATGATGATGATATATTCTTTTCCTTGTTTCAGTCATTTGACTGTAGCACTGCTGGAGCACCACCTTAAAGGGTTTTAGTCAAAGAAATCAACCCCAGGGCTTATTCTTTGTAAACCTAGTACTTATTCTATCAGTTGCTTTTGCTAACTGCTAAGTTGCAGGAATGTAAGCACTCCAATATTGGTGGTGGTGGTGGGGGGGCACAAACACAGACGCAAAGACATTCACACAAATATATATTTGTGTGTATATCTTTGTGTCTGTGTTTGTCTTTTATCTTTTAGTTGTTCTAGTCATTAGAATGTGGCCATGCTGGAGTACTTCCTTGAAAAATTTTTAGTCAATTAAATCAATTCCAGTACTTAATTTTTTAAATCCTGGTACTTATTCTATCAGTCTCTTTTACCAAGCCACTAATTCACAGGGACATAAACACACCAACACCAGTTGTGAAGCAGTAGCAGGAGACAAACAGACACACACACACACTCACACACACAATGGGCTTCTTTCTGTCAACCAAATTCATTCACAAGGTTTTGGTTGGCTTGGGGCTACAGTAGAAGACACTTGCCCAAAATTCCACGATGTGGGACTGAACCCAGAACCACGTGGTTGAGTAACAAGCTTCTTACCACACAGCTATATCTGTGCCAAAACACATGCGCATACACACACATATACACACTATCATAATGAACACTGACATATATATGCCTCACCACACACAGACATACATTTTCTCACAGACATACATTCTCATACATTTACATGCACACACATACCCATCTTTTCACATATTCCTACTCACATGAACACACACACACACACACACACACATCTAAAATGCTAAAATACGTCTTTCTGTTTAAATTGATATAAAACAAACAGAAATAGATTTGATTTGACATTCAAAGTGTTTTATTTCCCTCCAAAATCAATATTGGTTTTCTCAATTAATGAGATATTTTAGGTCAAGTGTTATACTTAATTATCATTACAAGATCTTCAGTCAGGAAGGAAATACAGTGTCCTTGACCCTTTTTCAGGACCTTTAGTTGCAGGTAATGGTGGGTGGAAGAATTCCTTAAACCAGTTACACAACCCTACTGCTTCCAGCAGAATGCACTATTCTTCTAGAATAGTACTTCTCAACCATACTTCACCTATAGATCCCTTTGATTTTTAAATTTTACTCAACTGGACCCTCATAGCCATTTGATGTTCAAGAAATCCCCTTATATTTTTATAGTGTGGTGAGAAGCTTGCTTCCCAACCACATGGTTCTGGGTTCAGTCCCACTGCATGGCAACTTGGGCAAGTGCTTTCTACTTTAGCTAAAGCCTTGTGAGTGTATTTGATACATGGAAACTGAAGGAAGCCCATCATGTGTGTGTGTGTACATTTATATATATATATATATTTGTGTATGTGTCTGTTTGTTTCCCTGCCATCACTTGACAACCAATGGTGTGTTTATGTCCCTGTAACTTAGTGGTTCAGCAATAGAGACCAATAGAATAAATCCTGGGGTTGATTTCTTCTACTAAATCCCTTGAAGGCAGTGCTCCAGCTAGGACTGAAACAAATAAAAGAACAAAAAATATTAGGAATTGTGTGTGTAACAAAATATTTTTGTAAAAATATTTTGTATGTTGTTGAAATATAACCTATTTCTTGGTTGCAAATTTTAACAGCAAAAGCTTACATGGACCCTCAAAGGTCATATGGACCCTAGTTGAGAACCCAAGGGCCATGTGGTGATGCAAACCAGAAACATGACCCAACAGTTGCAACAGAATGGACTATTCCACAAAAGGCACCTGAGGGCCAGGTGTTGGTGTTAAAATGCAGACACATGACCCAAATACTTGAAACAGAATGGACTTTTCTGCTAAAGGTACCCAAGAGCCTATCATCCAAGTAAGCCTTGGCAGGATTTGAACTTGGGACATAAAGAGTTGGAACGAATGCCATAAGACAACTTGTACAATACTCTAACAGACCCCATATTAGCCTGGGGCTTTTTTGACCTCTGAAAGATAAAAGGTAAAGTTGACCTCAGTGGGGTTTGAACTCAGAATGAAGTGAACCAGAGTAAAAGCTACAAAGAATTTCATCTGATACTCTAATAATTCTGTCATTCATTGCACATTTTAAGTTAACATGAAACTATATTTGGTCCAGTTGGACTGCTTTACTTAGTCCACTGTGCTTGGACCTCTTGGTTCACTGTACTTGATCCACCGTACTTGGTCCACTGTGCTAGGTCCTCTGTACTTTGTCCCCTGTATTTTGTCCTCTGTATTTCATTCTCTGTATTTTGTTCACAGTCACAATAAACATTATGACAGGTTCTGCAGACGGAAATACCTTAAAAGCAATGGGAATTCAAGAATTTGAAGAATTGTTGACTTTGTTAGTGAAGATGTTGTTGTTGTTGCTTAACCCAGTCCTGATTAAGCATATTTTTTTTGTGAAGGCGCATGGCTCAGTGGTTAGAGCATGGAGCTTACGATCGTGAGGTTATGAGTTCGAGTCCTGGACCAGGCTGCATATACTTCATTTCACGTTGCTCCAGTTCACTCAGCTATAGAAATGAGTTGCGATGTCATTGGTGCCAAGCTGTATTGACCTTTGTCTTTCCCTTGGATAACACTGGTGGCGTGGAGAGGGGAGGCTGGTATGCATGGGTGACTGCTGGTCTTTCATAAACAACCTTGCCTGGACTTGTGCCTGGGAGGGTAACTTTCTAGGTGCAATCCCATGGTCTGTCTCGTGACTGAAGGGGGTCTCAGCATTAAGCAGTTTTAATGATTAAAGGCTTTCTCCCCATGACCATCCTGTTTTCCCCTGAAATCTAATAAAGCAAAAAAACTCAGGACCACCCACAGTATCCAACTTATTATTTTCTTAGACAGTACTAAGATGATAATGTAATTTGGTACTTAATTTATTGACCTTGAAAGGATGAAAGGCAAAGTCAACCTCAGCAGAATTTGAACTCAGGACGTAAAGACAGATGAAATACTGCTGAGCATTTCACCCAGCGTGCTAACATTTCTATTAGCTCGCCGCCTTCTGGCTTTTATTTCTAGCAATGACTTGTGGTGGTAGTAGTGGTAGTCATACCAGTGATAATTGTAATGTTTCAATAATAATGATGACACTGATGATGATGATGATGATGATAACGATGACGGAAATGCGATTTTTTTCAAGTGAGTTGATCTGAGACATCATTATCATCATCATCATCATCATCCATTAATGTCTGTATTCCATACTGGCATGGGTTGGACGGTTTGACCAGAGCTGGTAAGCTGGAGAGCTGCACCTGGTTCCAGTCTTATTTGGCTTGGTTTCTATGGCTGGATGCCCTTCCTAATGCCAACCACTTTACAGAGTGTACTGGGTGCTTTTAATGTGGCACCAGCATCAAAAACAGTTCCATCCATGAAGTAACCATTTAAACCTTTAGTGTTTAAAGCAGCCAGGCCTAGCCTTTCACACCAATCCTACAATGTCATTTTTAAAATCTCAAGGCTCTAAGATTAATTTAAAACAATGTGAATAAATATGCATTGCATTTAACAGAATAAATCTGAATGTTAAACTCCCAGAAATTGCTACATTCACTTTCTATACCTTTCTTTTAAGATTTCTGTCTATTATGAAGTGCCAAAAAGTTTCCTCAGACATCTATAACCTGATCATTGACACACCTTCACTCCATGCTGGGCATATGGTCAACTGTGTAAGGTATCAGGTTGTGGAAGTGTGATGGAACTTTCCAAGACTTCAGAGAAGAAAGTATGATTAATAAATGAATGAAAAGTGAATTTAACAGTTTTTGCGTGTTTTCGCTTGGTTTATAGGATTCTTCCATGATGTAACCGTTTATATGTGTAAATAGCTGTGTGTCTTTGCATGTAGCTATGTATGTGTACATGTACCACATAAAGCTATGTCTGTCTGTGTGTCCACTATTGCCTTCGTCTTGTTAGTAGCTACTACTTCCCACCATACCTGGACACAAGAAAGTATTGTCACACACACACACACACAAACCAACTAAGCCACAATACACACACTCAACACAGGCACATATATATATATATATATATATATATATTACAGAGTTAGATACTATCTGTCTTTGTGGCCGATAGACAGACAGACAGACGGATAGATAGATAGACCTCTTTTCTTTCTCCCCCTCTCTGTCTCTCTATATATGTATATATACACACACACACACTCGCACAATATATATATAGTTATACATTTTTATATATATATATATATATATATATATATACATATATATATATGCATATATATATATACATATATATATATATATATAATATATATATATACACATATATACATACATATGTATATACATATGTATATATATATACACATATATACATACATATGTATATACATATGTATATATATATATACACATATATACATACATATGTATATACATATGTATATATATATATACATATATATATATATGCATATATATATATACATATATACATACACATATATGTATATATATATATACATATATATATATGCACACACACATAAAGGGGGAGAAATGCACATACATACATTCACACGTATCATAGTGACAGAAAGACAATGAGTGAAAACACACACACACACATATCTGGCACCAGGCTTCTTTTATGTTTTCTGTATTATTAAATTTCATATAGTAATTAGTTTTTATTCATTGATTTCTATAGTACATGTATGTATATGTGTATATGGATGTGTATATGTGTATATGGATGTGTATATGTGTATATGGATGTGTATATGTGTATATGGATGTGTATATGTGTATATGGATGTGTATATGTACGAATAAACGTGTGTGCACGCTTACACCTACACACGCTGCACGTATGCTACCATCTTCATTTCTTAAGCCAGTTCTTTACAAATCATTCGATGATTTTGTTTCTGTTGTTGTTGTTCTTATTCTTATTCTTCTTCACTTTCCTTCTTCACTTTCCTTCTTCACTTTCCTTCTTTGCTCTCATTCTTTCCTGCATTTCATTCTTCCTTGCTCTTCTTCTGTCCTTCTTCTCCATTCTTCATTCTGTTCTATAACGTCTCTGTTTGTTACTTTCAAACGAAATCATTGCGGGCATTGTTGTTGTTGTTGCTGTTGTTGTTGTTGCTGCTGCTGCTCTTCTTCTTCTTCGTCTTCTTCGTCTTTTTCTTCTTCTTCTTCATCGTCTTGTTCTTTGTCTTGTTGTTCTTCTTCTTCGTCTTGTTGTTGTTGTTCTTCTTCTTCGTCTTCTTCTTCCTATTCTTCTTCGTCTTCGTCTTCTTCTTCGTCTTCTTTTTCCTCTTCTTCTTCTTCTTCTTCGTCTTCTTCGTCTTCTTTTTCCTCTTCTTCTTCTTCGTCTTCGTCTTCTTCTTCCTATTCTTCTTTGTCTTCTTCGTCTTCGTCTTCTTCTCCTCCTCATCCTCCTTCTTCCTCTCCACCTCCTTCCTCTCCACCTCTTCCTTCTTGTGTCCTCCTTAGGAGTGAATTAGATTCTTTTTTCTCCAAATAGAAATCTCAGAGGCAACAAGTAGCTGGAACAAAGCTGTCAATCAATATAAATGTGTGTATATGTGCAAATCTGTGTATGTATGTATGCGTGTGTGTGTGTAGGGGGGGGTTGTATGTATGGTTGTATGCATGCATATGTGTAATTGTATGAGTAGCTGTCTAACTGTATATGGTTGTAGTAGTGTCTTCGTGGCCATGTGTATGTTGGCTGTGCATATGTTTTTATGTAACCATATACGTGCTCATTTGTACCACGTGCGCGCGTGTGTGTGTGTGTGTGAAGAAACCATTCCTGCTAGCTAATAACCTGATTATCATTATAATGGTAACGATAATGTAGGCAGGTCAGTTCCTGCTATCTGTTCGAGAGGTAATTGGAGATATTTCATTAATATTGCTAATGGGTGTGTCAATTACAACCACCACTGCCACCACCACCACCCTCACAACCACTGTTGCTGCCACCAGCTCCCTAATATACCATCACACATTCATTATCTTTTTCTATTTTTCTTTCTAAAAGATTCTGCATGATGTTTTGTTGTGTATTGAATATATACACACACACATCTCTCTCTTTCTCTGTGTGTGTGTGTGTGTGTGTAATCATGTATGTCTATATAATCATATATGTATATATAGTCCTATAAATACACACACACACACACACACACATACATATGTCATATACATATATATGCATTTATGCATATATGTGAAGGCACATGGCTCAATGGTTAGAATGTTGGGCTTGTGATCATGAGGTTGTGAGTTCAATTTCTGGACTGGGCTTTAATATTGTTCCAGTTCACTGAGCTGTATCAACCTTTGCCTTTCCCTTGGATAACATCAGTGACATGGAGAAGGGGAGGCTGGTATGCATGACCAACTATTGGTCTTCCAAAACAAGCTTACCTGGACTTGTGCCTTGCAGGAGAACTTTTTAGGTGCAATCCCTTGGTCATCTGTGACCGAAGGGGTCTTTTTTTTTATTACTACTTTTTATATATATATTCATACAAACATATTATATATACATATAGACACACACACATATACATACATACAAATCGTAATTATATCTGTGGGGCAGCTGAAGATGGAGGTATGTTGAATTGTTGGTATGACTGCTCTTGTATGTGAGGAAGAGTATTATAACACATCCTTATATATATCTATATATATATATATATATATATATATATATATATATATTGGAGATTAAAATAGCCTCATTAAGGGACAGTAATATCCTAATAACCAATGAATTACTGTTTCATTGCCTAACATTTTTTTGCATCAACATGTATAGCCACTCTTGAAAACACTGATAAAAATAAAGTCTTATATTGCAATTGATGAGGTAGATACAAAACAAGAAATCCATTTTATAATGAAACAAACTGATAAACTGCAAACAGTTTACCAAAATACAAATAGCAATGTTTCCCTGGTCAATATTTAGTATGATGCACCTTTACTAATACAGCAACACTTTCCTTTCAGCTGTGACCCTATCCCTTCTTATCACCCCCTTATCCCCCATTCCACTCTTTTTGTGTGTTTTTTTTTCTATTCAGTCTCCTTACCAGCAACCCACATTTAGCTGCATATCTGTCTCTCTCTCTCCCGTCACGCTCATTCCTACTTTCTTTCTTACTCTGCTTCTCTCTGTGTGATCAATCTTTCATGTTGCCGAGGACATGGCCCCATCTAGTGCTGGTGCTATGACAACATGCATCCAGTATGCTCTTTAAAATGGTTGATGTTAGGAAAGGCATCCCATTGAAGAAATAATGCCAAAAATGAGACATAAGATGGATATGTGGTCACCTGACTCATCTAGAAGGGTAGCAATTCCAAATAAGAATTGAATGAGATCATGGCAATCTGTCCAACCCATGCCTGTTTGGTAGGTGGACATAAAATCATTTCATATCTATCACCCTAGCTGGCATGTGTTGGATGTTTCTATAGGATCCAATAAGTTAGAAGTGTGCTTTGGCATGGTTTCAAAAGCTGGGTGCCCTTCCAAACACCAACTATTCAGTGTACTGAGTGCTTTGTTTCTGTGGTACCAGCACTAGTAAGGTTGCCTTTGTAATTCACAACACTAAAACCCCCCAAGACCGAGACAATGACAACAATAACAACTGGTTTGAATTAAAAACAGGATAAATTTCTGATGATAGAGACACACAAATCAGATACAACATTGAACTGATAAGATAACCAATAGATCAATCAGTGGGAAAGAAAATTCAACAGTTATATAGCATTTAGGAACATGAGGGGGTAGTTATATATAGTTTAGAGAAATATAACAACTGACAGAAGGAGGTAGTGGTGATCATGATGGAGCCTGTGTTGATGATGATGATATATGGGGGTTACACTTGTTTGATCTGAGACCTTGTTCTTTTAAACAAATTTAGGAACTCATAGAAAATGCTATATTCGCTCTCTATAATAACAATCGACGGAAGGAGGAACAGGACATTTTGTGACATCAGATAGAACATGTAGAGAGCATTCTTCTCTATTCAGCTGAAACACAAACTATGAAGAAGGAGTTTCAAAATTGCCTTGGTGATATGTAAGCCAGGCTCATCACAAAGAGGGTTCAAAACATCTCCCAGTGTGAGCAATGTCAAAGCAAAGATTTATGGATACATTCTACCCATCCTTATTACTCTTGGTAAATGAAGGGTAGGCTTTGGTGGCCAATGCTGTCATACTGAATAACAAGGGGTGTCAGATATTGTATTCTGGAGACTTCTGTACTGTATCAGGGAACAAAGACCACTAAACTAATTGTTGTTATTGTCAGAGACATACGACAAGGAATTGAGGATCTACCAATGCTAATGGGTAGACAGATATTCAGATATTCCTGACACAGTATTGTGAGATGCCTCTTAGCTGTAGCTGGTTGAAGAAGAAGGTGGAGGAGGTAGGACATGAAAACAATCAATTACAATTTGAAGAAACAGGATACATTATGAGCTGGTAAAATGCCAGTAGATTAAACTCATTGTAAAAAAAATGTACAGTAGCAGAATAGCATTGGTTAGCGACACCAGATAGGTCGAACAAAATAATGAATTGACCAATGGTGAACAAAACAGCCGATGAACTGATGCCAACTGGAAAGCAGTTTAGAGTAACGGATACAGCTGACCAATGGAAACAAAGCCACCAATGAACTGACCAATAAAACCTATCAGCATGGCAGTAATTTATGCTATAGATACAGTGTGTGCCAAGTAAAACATCATCATCATCATCGTTTAACGTCCGCTTTCCATGCTAGCATGGGTTGGACGGTTCAACTGGGGTCTGGCAAGCCCGAAGGCTGCACCAGGCCAGTCAGATCTGGCAGTGTTTCTACAGCTGGATGCCCTTCCTAACGCCAACCACTCCGAGAGTGTAGTGGGTGATTTTATGTGCCACCGACACAGGTGCCAGACGAGGCTGGCAGACGGCCACGCTCGGATGGTGTTTTTTATGTGCCACCGACACAGGTGCCAGACGAGGCTGGCTGACGGCCACGCTCGGATGGTGTTTTCTTATGTGTCACCGACACAGGTGCCAGACGGGGTTGGCGGACGGCCACGCTCGGATGGTGTTTGTTATGTGCCCTCAGCACGGAGGCCAGTCGTTGCGGTACTGGCTACGATCACGTTCGGATGGTTTTCTTATGTGCCACCGGCACTGGTACCACAAGGATACAAATTCCATTGATGTTCATCTATTTTGATTTGGTTCGATTTGATTTGATTTGATTTGATTCGATTCTCACTTGCCTCAACAGGTCTTCACAAGTGTCACAAGAAGGAAGGTATGCACAGGTGGACTGACTACGTCCCAGGTAGGGGCCACGGATTATGGCTTCACTAGTCTTGCCGGGTCTTCTCACGCACAGCATACTTCCATAGGTCTCGGTCTCTAGTCATTTCCATGGTGAGACCTAACGTCCGAAGGTCGTGCTTCACCACCTTGTCCCAGGTTTTCCTGGGTCTACCTCTTCCACGGGTTCCCTCAACTGCTAGGGATTGGCACTTTCTCACACACCTATCTTCATCCATTCTCGCCACATGACCATACCAGCGCAATCGTCTCTCTTGCACACAACAACTGATGCTTCTTAGGTACAACATTTCTCTCAAGGTACTAACGCTCTGTCGAGTAAGTACACTGACATTACACATCCATCGGAGCATACTGGCTTCGTTCCTCACAAGCTTACGCATGTCCTCAGCAGTCACGGCCCATGTTTCACTGCCATGTAGCATAGCTGTTCGTACACATGCATCATACAGTCTGCCTTTTACTCTGAGCGAGAGGCCTTTAGTCACCAGCAGAGGTAAGAGCTCCCTAAACTTTGCCCAGGCTATTCTTATTCTAGCAGTTACACTTTCAGCGCACCCGCCCCCACTACAGACTTGGTCACCTAGATAGCAGAAGCTATCAACTACTTCTAGTTTTTCCCCCCGGAAAGTGACGGAAGTTGTTTTCTGCAGATTTTCGGAGGTCAATGCTCCCGAGCATCTGCCACATACAAAAACTATCTTCCCAGTTAGCCTACCTTTGACATAATAATAATAATCCTTTCTACAAAAAGCACAAGGCTTGAAATTTTGGGGGAGGGAACTAGTTGATTACATAGACCCCATTGTGTCACTGGTACTTAATTTATTGACCCTGAAAGGATAAAAGGTGAAGCCCACCTTGGTAAAATTTGAACTTAAAACGTAAAGACAGATGAAATACCTATTTCTTTACTACCCACAAGGGGCTAAACACAGAGGGGACAAACAAGGACAGACAAACGGATTAAGTCGATTACATCGACCCCAGTGCGTAACTGGTCCACAACAATATTTCAAATATTGTAATTTCAAAGAGGTAGTAAGTCAATTACATCAACTCCAGTACAGGGATTGTTTTAATGTTCGACAATACATTCTTCTGTTAAATGTTTGAGAGGTTTATTCAGTTGCCACTTCATGCAGGCCAAGAAGCATTTTTCATTCATTAGGTCAACCAACGACCACTGCAGCATCGACAAGACACCATGAAATCACTGGTGGCAATATCCTTCTGTCTTAATAAAAGACAGGATGGTCATGTCTAGAATATCTTTGATCTCAGATCTGCTTTGTCAGAGCTGGTATGATCTGAGCAACAACAACAACACTTGAAATTGCAAAATGTGATGCAGTCCTTGACCTCAGTATTGTTGTATGACATGTCTCATATGTTGGTTCTATGAGTCACTGTGGTGTGTGTGTGCCGGATTGCACACACTGCACCCAAAATTACTACATGACAACCACACACACACACACACACACACTGCATGTGTTTGTACTGAAAGAAGTCATTATGGATTATTCACAACAGTCGCTCTGACTCAATCAGACATCAGATGATCAAAGACTGAGGCAGTATTTTAGACTCTTCACTATCTTATGATTAAAAGAGACACGGGAAACAAATGTGTGTGTGCATGTGTATGTTATAAGTGTGTGTGTGTGTGTGGGTTTGTGTGTATATCTATCTCTATCCATACACACACACATATATACAGAGAGAGAGGGAGGTAGCTAGCATGTCTCTAGGAGAAGGTCCACTGATATAAAACCAGATATTCAGATATGCAGGGAATGGCACTGGACATTTTGGGGATCTTTTGCTTACACTTGAAATCATGGCGCTCTCACATCCCTGAACCTGTGATCCATATTGGCACTAGATATCTTGACTTGTCTCTGAACCATGTCAACAGAGTAGAGATGGTCTCAGATGTGTTGTGCAAGCTGGAGGTTTCTGCCAGGTTCTGTGTCTGCTTTGGCATGGTTTCTACAGCTGGATGCCCTTCCTAATGCCAACCACTTAACATGATGTGCTGGGTGCTTTGTACATGGCACTAGCACAGTGAGGTCGCCAAGTATCCACAAGATATGACCCCTCAACTGAGTGGGAGAAAAAAACTGTGATAGAGGGAGAGGAGCAGGTATTTTGCTGAAGAGGTGAATACATGGCTTGCCCACCTGGGAAGTGAGGGAGAGAAAGAGAGAGTAAAAAAGAAGAGATGAAGAGCTGTGAGGTCCAGGTACAATGTGAATATATAAGACAGAATAGGATGGGAATTCTCTTTAAATATCTATTTCGAATTTGGCACAATTTTATTATTTTATTGATCCTGAAAGAATGAAAAGCGAAGTTGACCTTGGCAGAACTCAGAACCTAAAGATGGATGAAATGCAGTGCAGGATTAACCCACTAAGCAAAATAAGTACGTGCTTAGGGCATCAGGGGACAGGGGCACCACAGAAATGAAAATGGTCTATGGCACAAAAGAAATCACTTTAAACTTGCTAAAATAATATTTGCAATGCCTTACCTCTACTAAGTATAGAAGCAGAAGTTTTATGTAAAATTAATTTTAATATCATCAAAAACTTTGCAATATAAAAAAAATAATGAAGAAAACTTTTCAAATATAAATAAAGTGGAAGCATACAAAAACAAACATTATCCTCCATACTGTGGATTCTGTTTCATTTTGAAAAATAAAAAATTTATTTTATGGTTTATTATCATTTACATTTTGAATTATTTTTGTTTACATTTTGAAGCATTTACATATACTTGAGGGCCCCAAAAACCTTTTAAGTGCTTAGGGCCTTTATGCATCTTAATCCAGCCCTGATGAAATGTTATTGAACATTTTATCCAGCTTGCTGCTTTATAATCACTATAAATATTGATCTCGAATTTTGCCATGAGGCCATTAATTTTGCGGGAAGGAGGTAACCCAATTGCGCCAACCCCAGTGTTAAGCTTATTTTATCGGTCCCAAAAAGCCAAGTTGACTTTGGTGAAATTTGAACTGAGAACTTAAAGGTGGACAAAATGTCATTTAGCATCTTGTGCAACACGCTAAAGATCTGCCAGGTCACTGCCTTAACATCATCATCATCATCGTTATTTAACGTCCGTTGTCCATGCTGGCATGGGTTGGATGGTTTGACTGGGTTGGCATGCTGGAAGGCTGTGCCAGGATCCAGTCTTATTTGGCATGGTTTTCTACACTAACCACTCTGAGAGTGTAATGGGTGCTTTTATGCGCCACCGTCATGGGTGCCATTTGCATGACACTGGTATCTGCCACAACGGCAATTTTGCTTGGTTTGATGGGTTTTCTTCTCAAGCACAATATAATGCCAAAGGTCTTGGTTGTTGCCTCTGTGTGGCCCAACACTCGAAAAAAGCTTGACCCATTTGCCTCCATGAGGCCCAATGCTCGAAAGGAACTCAGTCACCTCATCTCCATGAGGTCCTTTCAAAAGGAACTCAGCCACCTCAACTCTGTGAGGCCCATTCAAAAGAAACTCAGCCACTTTGCCTCTGTGAAGCTCAACACTCAAAAGACCCAATAAATATTGATTTCAAATTTTGGCACAAGGCCAGCAATTTCGAGGGAGAGGGTAAGTCAATTACATTGACTCCAATGTTCAACTGATTCCTATTTTGTCGACCCCCCCCCCCAAAAAAAAATGAAAGGTAAAGCTGAGCTTGGAATTTGAATCCAGTTCATAAAGATGGATGCAATGTCACTGAATATTTTGTTCAACATGCTACTAATTCTACCAGCTCTACCAATCAGGATCTCTATAAATATTGAAACTAAATACACACGCAAACAAAAGACAATAAACTCTGAACAATGTTTACAATATGCGTCTCTAAAACAATCCACCATATGTTTTTCTCTCTTTGTTTATGCTCCAGGTTTCCTATTTCCTCTTGTACCTGATGAAAATAGCTGGTGTATTTTTACCACCTCTGATCACATTCTGACTACGTTCATTCTTTAATACCTAGGTGACCCTTCAACTGAAATAATTGATCTTGAAATAGTCCTGTAATTAGGGGCTTTTATAATATACCCTTGACCAGAAATAGTTGCACTAACATTTTTTTATAATCTATTAATATTATGGAATTATATATATGTGTGTGTGTATGTATGCATGTGTATATATGTGTCCATGTATTGTATATATGGGTGTGTATATGTATATATTTGTGTGTATCTATATGTACATATATGTGTATAGATGATGAGTTGATGGGTGCAGGTATCAGGATACTAAAATAGCATCGTGTGTGTGTTGATAAGAGTGAGTATATATTAGTGTATGTTTGTACTTTCTCATCTTGCCATCACATGATGGTTGTAAATAATGATGATGATGATCATCATCATATAAGTAATGTTATTTATGTCTTGTGAGGGGGGAAATATTACCTTAATTGGAAACAAGTGAAGGTTGGTGACAGGAAGGGCACCCAGCTGTAGAAAATCTGCCTCAGTGAATTCCATCTGACCCATGCAAGCATGGAAAAACGGACATTAAAGCAATGATGATTTATATAGATTCCACCAAAATTATAATAGCATTTAACTGTCTTGTGCAAGGGTTCTCAAGTGGTTTCTTTTGGCATACCCCTTCATCATGTCTGGACAATGTTGGCATACCCCATGTGAAGAATATAGGGTAAAATGATTAGATACCTTACAACAGGCAATACATACGTGTTATTAATTTAATTTTCAGTTCAAATTTCGCTGTGCTCAACTTTGCCTTTTGTTCTTCAGGGGTCAATAAAATAAAAATACCAGTCAAATATTTATTTGGATGGTATCAATGTGCACCTCCCTCTCAAAATTATTGGCCTTGTATCTCAATCAGAAATTGTTTTAATTTGAATTTGAGTTCAAATCCTGCCGTGGTCAACTTTGCCTTTCATCCTTCTAGGGTCAATAGAATACCTGTCAAGTACTGGAACTGATAAAATTCACTGTTTCCTTTGGTCTTGCATATTTTCTCTTTTCTTTTCTTTCTTTCATTTTTTTTTTACTTGTTTCAGTTATTAGACTGTGGCCATTTTGGGGCAGCACCGTGAAGATTTTTTTAAAAAAGCCTGGCACTTATTCTATCGATTTCTTTCGCAAAACTGCTAAGTCATGGTGACATAAACACACCAACGCTAGTTGTGGTTGTCAAGCAGTGTAATGGGATACACACACACATGCTTGGCTGATTCATGCTATCTTGATTGGCATTTGTCAGATGATGTCAGTGATCAAAGCAGAGATAAATAACATTCACTTCATTACTTTTACATCGAGATAAGAACTTTGGGACAGATTGGCCAACTGTTGGAATTTAACTTGAGACTGGAACAATAGAATGATTGCATTACAGAATTAATTCTCATCGGCCCTTAAGCTCTGATCAAACACCACCAGGGTGTATCAGTCATTATAAACATATTATGTTGTTGTTGTTGTTTCTTCCTTCTCGAGCCATGCCTGGCTCATAGGGCCGGTTTCCTGGTTTCCTTGGCATATAGGTTCTCCACCTGGATGGGACACCGGTCCATCACAGGTGAGCTGCAAGATGCAGAAGGAAAGAGTGAGAGAAAGTTGTGGCGAAAGAGTCAGCAGAAGTTTTGCCGTTACCTTCTGTTGGAGCTGCCTGGAGCTTAGGTGTTTCGCTCATAAACGCACACATCGCCCGGTCTGAGATTCAAACCTGCGATCCCTCGACCACGAGTCCACTGCTCCAGCCACTAGGCCATGTGCCTCCACATAAACATATTATAGTCATGCAATTTACCTCTCTTTAGAAGTTCTAGTGTTTTTACAAACATTGTATAACCCTACACTTTCTCTTGTGTAGCCTAGGGATGCAAGCATCCTAGTTTAAAAACCCCGGAGTTAATGTAAGACTGATAGTTAAATAAATACTATTTAAAAATTTACTGGGTTGGGTTTACTTTGATGATCTTAAATGGTGAAGAACAT